>NW_020897689.1:29689375-29795087 GCF_003984885.1 Neopelma chrysocephalum | reverse complement strand
TAGCAGCTGAGTCCCCGCGGAGCACCACAAGAGGGTGCGAGCGCCCTGCGCGGCCACCGCACCGCGCGGGGAGCACGGCTTTGTCGGCGACATTAGCAGAGAAAGGACTTTATTTAAGATCGAGGAGAGCGGAGTGACTGAGGTCCAAGGAAATGAATCAAGAGAGAGGGTCGAAGCTCAGCTTGTTCCCCGTTGTTGGTGAGGCGAGAGCGGTCAGCGCCCGCCATGTGTTTATTTCTGGGGTTTGTATCCCAGAAACCCCTTGTAAGGAGGCTGTGGGAAAATCCCTGAAGCTTTGCGGGTGGCTGGGAATAGGAAAAAATGGCTTGAACTGAATCCCTTTCTAGGACTTTCTCATACTGGAGGCAGCACCTAGCGGGCGTGTAAATATGCCTAGGAAGTACATTTTGACCTGCAATAGTAAAGGAGAGCTATCCTAGGGCTAAACAGCCAGGGGTAATGCTGTTGGGGAAAACGTTTCCTACTCAAGAGTTCAACGGTTTCTCAGTTATTTCTCATTTTCTTGATTGTTTCACATCCATAGTTAGAAGTGACATCCAAGCTGAGGGGCCCATTTAAACAGCCCGGGTGCTCTGCTCGCTCTCCAGAGCCGATGCGGCTACTGCAGCACCTGCCGTCAGTGCGGGGTCAGACCTGCTTTCCCGGTCTTACAGGAAACTAACGCAGGCAGATATTTTCTATTCTCCCCATTTTTAAAAGTACGTGGGGCCTTTTTTTTTTTTATTTTATTGGGGTAGTTTGGGGTAGTTTTTCTACTTCACAAGTTCTTTGATTTCTCATGTCACCTTTCAGTTCTAATTTTGTTATGAGGTAAATTTCAAAGTTTGTTCCGGCTGGGTTTAGGGTTGATAAAGCCAGGAATAAATCAAGCTAGAAGTCTGAGGGATAGGCAGGGATAAACCAGGAGCTCGGGAACAAACTCTAAGCTAGGTAATAGCTTTTGTATATGACATTCTCAAACCCTCTTCTGTCTGAAAGTAGAGCCAATATTCCTTCCCATCTTTTAATACACCATATTTATTCACACATTTTTGCAGATTTCACAGAGAAATTGCTTCATATCTGATCTGTAGAAAGGGTTTTTCTCTATCAACTCTTAGACATCCTGGGACAATTTTTTGGGTGAAAAATTCCGGAATTTAGTAATCCAGTATTGGAACCTGGTTATGTAAATGGTTTTCTATAAGAATTTCATTTGAAGTGTAACTCATAAAATATGATGACAAATGAAGACTAAAACCAATACAGATATGGAAGTAGTCTGAAATACTGATAAATCGGTAAATAAGAAATGTAGCTCTCATGAAATATTGTTGGTCTGCGAATCTAAACCTGCACAAGTGCAAGTACTTAATGTGGCATGCATGGAAGGGACAAATTTTAATCCAGGCAGAAAATCAACTATTTAAGAACTCTGATTTTACTGGAGTGATTAAAATGTTTCTTAAGAAAACAAAAAGAGAGCCCTAGGAAGTTTGAAGACAGTTGCAGCTGACATTTTATCTGATGAGAAATCCAGCTGCTTAATTTGCTCAATAAATACATGGAAGGAAGGGGTTTTTCTTGTCGCTACAAGAAAAGGTCAGAAAAATGAAGGAACTATATAATGCAGATTCAGAAATGCCCAGTATTTCCTTTTGAACAAAGTGAACAGTTCATTTCACTGTTGAAGTTTCTACATTAAACAAATATGGAATCCATCATAGACTTGATCATGGTCACTTGACTAGCCACAAAAATAGCAACATTACAATTATATTGTGTCAAAATTCCACTCTGGTCATCAAAATGCTGTTACATGCATTCTATGGGTATTGTCACGTGATTATTGTAAATTTTCTTTTTTTGGGACTAAGAAGATCCCACAAAACAAAATGCAGTCTAAAGCCAAGGACTGTGTGCAAATGGATGAGTAATGAGTTTTCCAGAATTTGGATGTCTTATAAATAGCTGCAAATATAGTTTTAAATATTACAGTCATCTTTTGCCCCTAATATTGCATTTGCATCACTTTTACTCTATATCTGGCAGTACTAGCTGTTAATTTTTGTTATGATACTTTGCTTGGGCTACTTTGATTGAGACTTTATTTTTCTAATGGATCCTTTGTGACACTCCAGAATACCCTCAGGGCTTGCAAAGTGGTGAGATTCTCCATATTGACAAGTGCAGACCTCACTGTATGCTTTCCATTAAATTACTCATAATCTTAGGCATATGGAAAATATTTATTGGTTGAAGAAGTGTGGGGTAAGAGTACATGCATAGCCACAAAAAATGCACCATCTTGCACATGGAAATGAAGACAGTGATGATACAGTTACTTTTTCAGACATGTTTTAAGTATGTGGCATAATTTTACTGCCCATTAAAAAACAAAGCAAAAAAATTATATGACATAATGACTGATTTCAGAATTCTCTAAAGAAATAATTAGATTCACCAGAGAGGTTTTACCTAGTTGAAGTCAGTCAGACCTCTCATACAGTCCGCTCTTGGATGACTCTGGCTGTGCATATGCACACGAAAGTATTGAACATGCAATTTTACTGCTTCTTATTGTCAATACACTATTGAGAGAAGTTGCATTTGAAAAAGTTAAGTACCAATGCAGACACATAGCAGACCTGGGACTAGACACGTTATGTCTAGTTGGATGAATATTCAATCCTTTTATATCCTGGCTAAATGTATGCACTAGCATTAAACCACTCATCTGTATGTAGGTTTTTTTAACATCTGTAAAAACGTGCTAAGTTCATGCAGCTGTGTAGTTATCCTCCATTTCCATTTATCTGAGGATGTAACTTCCTAACATGTGCTCTTCCTCCTTGTAATCAACTTGCCTGTTACTTCAGGGTCATGTCTCCAATTGTTTTAAGATATGCTTCTCTTCTTCTTTTTAACATTTTCCGGCTTTTTTGCTTCCTTCCTTCAGGTGACTCAATTCTTTTGTCTTATATTTATTAGCGCTCTACCACTCTCCACCCCTACAATTTGTAGCCTCAATTTCCAATAGTGCTTTTTTTAAAGTGCTTTCATTGAAGCAGTGAAAACCTAAAACCAGCCATCACTTTCTGAAAAGATATATTTTAAATATACCTATAAATAAGTCACTTTTCTGTTAATGCTTCAAAATGCACATGAACTGACATATTCCTGTATTATATACCAGGAATTCTGGTGAATTATTTTTTTAATTCTGATGGAGGTTTGTATTCAGAGAGAAAATATTCTGACCACCAGGCATATGATTTCTGACTGATAAATCCCCCCAAAAATAACAAAAAGGCTGTTCCACTCTGTTCCACTCTGAATGTGGAAGAGTGATCCAAGTGATTTGGATCACTGAATTTAGAGAAGGGAAACATCTAGAAAAATGGAACTCTGGCTTGTGTACAGATGGAAATGGAAAGAATATGGAAGTGGTGGCAAGAGTGGAACCAAACAATGGAGCTTGTGGTGAGTAAGAAGCTCCTGGAGCACTGCAGTGTAGAAAGGATTAATGTAATCTTTAGATGCATAGGCAGGTAAATAATGTAGCATTTGGGAAGCTTTTTGACTTGCATTTGGCTTTTAGCAGAGTATATGGCATTTTATCTCTGGTTTTGATATCCACATTCAAGGAAGGCCATTAGTTAAGGAAAACCATAAGAATTATTAAAGAATTGGAAAACATGCTTTATAATAGCAAGTTTAAGATGAGTCTGCCTATTAAGTTGATCTCCCCCACTGAAAGAAAAAGAAAATTTAAAAAGACAGATAGAAAGTGAAGATGCTGGAAGGTATATGAGGAACAGAAATTTAACAATGGTCTCTTTGGGCTTGCAGGCCGAACTGGAGTAAGATCCACCAGTGGAAAGATGCAAGCAGTCTAACTCAGAATAGGAATAAATATTATACCTACAGAAGAATTAAAACCACTTGAAGCAACCTGCAATTTGATTGCTAGTACAAGACAAAATTTTATAGTCAGTATACTACCAATGTGTTCAACAGTACTACTATTTTCTACAGGGCCCCAGAGTTTTGAAGAGTGCTGGGGCATGCCCAGAATACTCTTTGAAACTCACTCCACTGCCCCTTGGTGGCTGCAGTTGCTTATGGTCCTTCAGAGTAGCCCGAGCTTGGCAATCTTCCCTTGTTCCACCTTCATTTGTATCAGTGAAGCTGACAGCTTCTCAGAGGTGGCCACTCTGAGATGACAGCTTGATAAAATTATTAAGAAAGACCTGCTTCCTGTTTTAAAATTGACATGTGCTCCATCTCTGCTTATTTGGATTTCATTTAATGGCTTTGTAATTTCTCAGGCTTTCTGAAAAGCAAAAAAAAAAAAAAAGTTTAATTTGGAAAAGGAAGTAAACTCAGAGAAATTTTCCATGTAATTCAGAACATCTCCTAAAATTTAAAACCTGCTTTGAATGAAACAAGGACTTTCTACTGGCTTCTCAACAGTTATTTGGCACTGGGCCAGGAGACAGTTCACATATGTGTTACAATTGAGGGCTCAGGAGACAGTTCACATATGTGTTACAATTGAGGGAATAAGCTTTTGGGAGTCTCAAAAGACAGAGTCAGACTGATTAAATAAATGGAAAACAAATTCAGAAACAAGCAAATAGAAATTGAAGAAATGCATAATGAAAAAGTTTTACTTCCAGATTTCCTATGTAAAAAAAAAACAAAACAAACACTTTACCCTGCAGTCTAAGCTGTATGGGTATGACTTTACCTAGTATTTAAATGGCTATAGATGACAGCCCACATTTTACTAATTTTGCACAATTAAATGGCAAGATCTAGGAAGCTGTGATAAAATTGTGGATGAAAGCACTGGCAGTATCACAGGAGCCAGGTGAATAATATGGGTTCTGAAAAGTTTCAGGACTTTCATTGAGACATGTAAGAACTTAGAGCATTCACCAATTTTTTATAAATTCTCAGCATTGAGGAAATCACTACTGTGCTTTACGCAGCAAGAAATACTAAGGCTTTGGGGTTTTTCTTTTGAGTAGTGAAATAAAACACCATCTTAAACTTTTCAAAATTTTAACAGACAAGTGTGGTATGAGAAAATGTGTTACAGTTCACTGCAAAATACTATTATCCCATCTTTTAGGAAGGATAGTAACAAAGCATGCAGAAAAGACCTTTATTACAGATGTTTGGTGGTATTTCTTACAGTTAGTATATTTGAACTGAGGATATTCAATATTTTGACCCTGAGGATGCTTCCTTAGGAAACATCTGGCGCTAACTGCAACTTGAAGCAGCTCTCTAGAACAGATTGACTACTCGTGTACAATGGAGTCTTTGTTCTCAGTGAGTAAATTTAGGCAGATGAAGCAGAGTACACACAGAGTGAGGTCAGGAAGCAGCATGTCTCAGGAAAACGTCCGCTTGCTGAACAGAAAATTGCATGATATGAATCGAAGACAAATAAAAACAAGTAGAGGAGAAGCAACCTCCAGTGTCGTACTAACATATGTGTGAACAAAATGATTCCCATGTTGTTCTTGCGGATCCCTATTGTCTGCTTTGCAGGGGATGATGCAAAGTTCTGTCACTGGTTCTCTCCCTGACACAAAATCTAGTCCCATCTGCAATCACAAATTCAATTACCACCTCTTTGTGGAAAACTTTTGGGCATATCTCTGTGCTGCAGCCTTGTCATTGTCAATCAATGTATTTCTTCACCATTTCCATTCATAGTTTGGCTGTGAGTCTGAGATCTGCGTGACTAAATAGGGCTCTCCATCTTAGCTTAGACATACCTAATACACTTCTAGGGCCCTTGTCATCTCAGTTATGGTCATGGTTTCATCCCCTCAGGTTTTGGCTATGGAACTGTGCAGCACTCTTACTCATTTGAGGTGTTGCAGCACTAGACAGCTCTTAAGCTTTATGTTAACTTTGGCATGCTATCAGTCTGGGCCGACTTAAATCTTATGGGGAGATGCAAGGAGCTGTTTTAACTTAGGGGCCTTCACTACCCTTTGCACTTAGCTACTCTCTTCCCTGACAGCCTAAACCAGAATTTGTTGCAAGCTTGTTCCATTTGCTTTTTATAAAAATATATGTAATTTTTGAAGAGTTTTGAAAGGTGTTGCAGGTTAAAAAATTGTTGATTGAACTGCTGTAAAGGAGTATCAAAAGACAAATAGAATGTTCTCAGGTAGTGGTAAGTGAAAAATCTAGATCTGAGCTTACACATATGACAGACTTTTATTGTATTAATGTACTGACCAAGCATCAAAGGAAAGAGCTTCTACAAGAGAGGAGAGGCTTCTGTATTTAAGTGCATGAGCTAGTCTGAGCTTGTGTTTAGTAGACCTAAGTTTTTCACTTTCAAAAGTTCAATTGCTGTTGCTTTATGTTTTCTTTTTGAAAAATGTAATATTGAATATTATTCGGTCAGTTTCCTTTATCATTTGGATCTCAAAATCCTTTCAGGGTTTACTCTGTACTCTGTTCTCCTTGGTCTTTTCTCTCCTGATATGTGGCTCATCTGTGGCCTGCTTTTTTTTTGGATATTTTTGGCAAACAAAAAAAGACAGGTGTCTTTTTTATTCTTTTGTGGGAGAGGTTTTTGTGCCTCCCACTCCATACTAAACTACCTTTCTTTGGTTTAAGGAACGAAGAACAAATTCATAGGATATTATTACTTTTTTCCTTAAAATATTTGTTCTGTTCATTCACTTCTTACTAAAAGGGGTTTGGGGAAAATTTTTGATACTCCTGTTTTCATCAGCAGTGACCATATAATCTAATTGTCTCTTCCAAGACTAACTGTTTCAGAAAAAAATATTGCAGTGAGAAATGAAAATCTTGATTTCCTAACTATTTAATTGTCTATTCAACAGCTTACCACCAACCTGAGATTTTATATTGAGCAATTGTATTATCTAATAATTCTGTTGCTAGTTAGTAAGAATAATAATGCAGAATCTGTTTGCATCTTCCAAGAATATGGACGTGAAATTTATACCACGTTTTGACCAAAGATCTGACAGAGATAAATTAGATTATAAATTCTTCTGTTTGGCATCTTCTGAGGGTTTTTTTGGAACATATTTATGTGTAAAAAAATCTTGCTCTGATCTTTGCTTTACCTGTGTAGGTTTCTGTCCCACGATACACATTCAGTGACATTTAAGTGGGATTCAGTAACTGAGACTATTTTCTAGATTTCCAAGATGAAATGGAAGATGATGTCTTAATTCAAGTAACCATTTGAAATATCTACTTTAAGAAAAGATGTTATGTCTAGAAGTGCCTCTCTTTTGAGATGCCCACTTTTGACCAGACTAATCTTACATTTATTAATCTTTGTCTGACATCTTCAGCAGCAGAAAAGATATTTTGTGAGATAAGTATATACCTTACCTTTTTGGAGATTTTTTTTAATTACATTCAGCATGTGAGGAGGAACAATTTCTTTGCTATGTGCTGTGGTGGGTTAACTATGGCTGGATGTTGCTCTATGCTACCAAGGCTGTGCTATCACTCCTCCACTCAGCTGGACAGGAGACAGTAAATATAATGAAAGGCTCATGGGTTGAGATAAGGACAGGGAGAGATCATTCATCAACTACTGTCATGGGCAAAACACACCTGACTTGGGAAAATTAATTAATTTAATGTATTTGCAACCAAATCAGAGTAGGGTAGTAAGAAATAAAACTAAATCTTACAAATCTCTTTACCCTACTCCTCCCCTCTTCCTGAGCTCAACTTCATTCCCAATTTTCTCTATCTCCTCCCTACAGGTAGCACGAGGAGGCAGGGAATGGGGGTTGTGGTCAATTCATTCTTCCATTTTAATGTAGATACTTTAACAACCTCGCATAACTTTACAAGAAACATCACCATTTTCTAGAGACTGCCATTGTCTTTCATGCCATGAAATTCACACTGCTTACTCAAGACCGGTAGTACAATATGTCAGGAATTTCATGAACTATTGAATGCTTGGGTGATACAGCACCATGAAGGGCCTGTCAGGGCTGAGGGGGCTACTGGTGAACATTCACCACTGTCAGGGTAGGGGCCTCCACTATGTTTCTTGCAACAGGTCTCTTTTCAACCATTGTTCACAAAAGTGCTGCAGATAGTGTTCTGTTCCCACACTGAAACTTCATAA
The DNA here is from genome assembly GCF_003984885.1 of Neopelma chrysocephalum. Taxonomy (NCBI): domain Eukaryota; kingdom Metazoa; phylum Chordata; class Aves; order Passeriformes; family Pipridae; genus Neopelma; species Neopelma chrysocephalum. The sequence continues at coordinate 29,786,923 of NW_020897689.1, read as the reverse complement.
ATATTTAAAAGAAAATTTGAATGTCATTGTGTGAGGCTATTCTTTGTTGGTGACAAGAAACTTACAACTGATATTTAACCAATTTTCAGACTCCTAAGTTCTAGGTACTCTGTGAAACTCATTTTGCAGCAATTGTTCCAAGTATTGCATTGCTAAAAACATTGTGTTGCAGTTTTTTGTACTGTCATCCTATATTTTTAACGTTTGAACTTTATTTTTTAATTTTTATGTATATTATCAGATTACCTAAGAAATACTGCACATCCTGACACTAGTTATGGTCTAATTTTGAAGCCATAAAATTTACTATCTCAGTGATTCCATTAAGCACAACTGCCATTAAGGAACGAAGACTCATTATGCCAAGATTTGTTTGCATGAACATAAATGGTAGTGATAATAAAAAAGCATCTCCTGTAAGTCACTCTGTTCAGCAGCCATATTCCCTTCTTGATACAACAAAATGGAGTAGATAAGAGCACTTGCTCTTTAATAATGCTGAGCAAGATGAAGCTACCATTACAGTATTCAATAAGATGGGAAATATGTTCAGTATTTTGTTACTGTTATCACCTTTTCTGATCCATTATATTACATATCTTGATTAGATCATGTTGGCATTTTTAGGTCTCACAGTCTTATCATTAGAGGTATGGAAATAGTGGTATGTATTGATGATCTTGCATTTTAGAAGGCATTTTATTGCTATCAAAACAAACCAGGAAACGGTTTATATAGTAAACTGCAAGGGTAGCAGAAGAAGGAAAGCCTAAAACCAATCCTACAGATCCACTAATAATTTGCTACTAATAATTAGCACTAATAGTTGCACTAATAATTAGCTGTTACTATCAAGATAGTTTTCTAATTGTGCTTTTAACTCGTTGGATTTCCTCCATTCTCAGGATGGTGGCTGACTTCTACATGATATAAGGAAGGCAGCTGTGAGTCTCTGACTCTGTTGTGTCTTCCCAACTCAATATATTTCTTAGACTAAGAAAACTTACCATGGTACTCAAAGACCTCAGGTTAGATCATGACTAAATTCAGATTTCTTCCTAGAGTAGGTAGCATGCAATTTAGTAACCTTTCAGGATGTCAGACCCACTGCTTCTACCTTGACTGTATATTGTATATTAAAGAACTGGAAAATACCCAGCTACATTTCTCTAACACATTTTTATCTATCTTTTATGTTCCTGCTGTGCAACTTAACTCATGGAGTTTACATTTGCATATGTAGTTCTCAGCTTCACATTTTATCAGACGCCTAATAGTACTGAAATTGTAGGCTTCACAGTGATTAACAGCATTAATTACTACAGCTCCTATGAAACCAGAGGTCTTTGGACAAGATGTAAGACTTGCAAAATGAGCTTAGATGTTCTAAGGGCACAGTCAGCAAAACATGATTTTTAGATTTCACATGCATGATATTCAAAGCTAAAGCAAAGGAAATTGTGCACTAAAAATAGCTCTGTGGCTAATATTGCAGCTGTATTAGTGCTGTGCTGTCTGACCAAACCTGATCTACTATTTCCAGAAATTCCCTATTACATGGGTTTTGTAGGCAGGAATAGGAAAGAAAGAAATATATTCACTGAAGTGGGAATTAATATAGGGTATCTTTTCTTGTTAGTTTTATTAGATGTTATATGTATTATTGAAAAAACTGTAGGGGTCACCTGAAATGGAATTTTCTATTTCTTAATATCCTGCTGCAAAGTCTCTGGGCTCTGGCAGGAAAAGGCTTGTCACAGAAGGGACATGTTCATTGGAATTTCATATTTTATTGACCTGAAGGAGCTGAAGGCTTTTCCCTTTAAACAAGATCCCTTCATCCCTTCCTTGTTACAGGAACCAGTACTGTTTAACATCTTCATTAATGAAAGTGACAATGGGACTGAGTGCACCCTCAGCAAGTTTGCAGGTGACACCAAGTGAGCAGTGCAGTTGATTCACCTGAGGGAAGGGATGCCATCCAGAGGGACCTTGATGGGCTCGAGTAGTGGGCCCATGGGTACCTCATATGGTTCAACAAGGCCAAATGCAAGGTCCTGCACCTGCATCAGGGCAATCCTAATTTTAATATAGACTAGCAAATGAAGGGATTGAGAGCAGCCCTGTAGATAATGACTTGGGGGTATCAGTGAATGAAAAAACCAATACGACCCAGCAATGTGTACTTGCAGCCCAGAAAGCCAACTGTATTCTGGGCTGCATCAAAAGCAACGTGACCACCAGGTCAAGGGAGGTGATTCTCACCCTCTACTTCCTCTGGTGAGAAACCATCTGGAGTGCTGCGTCCAGCTCTGGGCTATGCAGCATAAGAAAGATATGGAACTGCTGGACGAGTTCCAAAGAAGGGCCACAGAAATGGTCAGAGGGCTGGAGTATGTCTCCTGTGAACAAAGACTGAAGAAGCTGTCGCTGTTCGGCCTGGAGAAGAGAAGGCTTCACGGACAAAGAAAGTGTCTTTACCAGAGCCTGTAGCAACAGGAAAAGGAGCAATGATTTGAATCTGAACAAAGGTGGATTTAGACTGGACCTAAGGAAGAAATTTTTACAATGAGGTTCATGAGCATGTTGCCCAGAGAAGTTGTGAATGCGCCATGACTGAAAGAGTTCAAGACCATGTTGGAGCAATCTGGGGCTTTGAGCAACCTGGTCTAGAGGAAGGTGTCCCTGCCCATGTCAGGGAGGTTGCAACTAGATGATCTTTAAGATCCCTTCCAACTCAAACTTTACATGATTCTATGATAATCTAGGAGACCACCAGCTCCCACTCTAATTTTCTGTATAGTTAAAATGAATGGGAAGTCTAAGGACAAATCCTGCAGGAACACAAGAACAGGTGAGAGAAAACACTAGGATGTCCTTTTCTGTGAATGGCAATGCAAAATCCTTTTTGTTCTTATAATTCTTGTTTCCTTCACCTTCTCAGCACTGAGTGTTCCTGCCTGTGGGGATGAGGCTGGGTCTCTGAAGAAAAGCTTTTGGACTTTCGAGGAGAGGAAACTTGTAGATGGGCATTTGGAGAGCAGAAAATAGGAACAATGAATATCTCCCGCCTTTCTTGCATCCATAGTCAAGTTCTCTTTAGCTGTTTCCTTTCTGCATACCCTTAGTGGAATGTTGGCATGTTGTTCCTTCTGCAGAAGAACAGAGCAGACCTCTTCAAAAGCTTGAACAGCTCAACCTTCTTCACCAGATTTTTCAGCTTACTTTATCTTCTTGCAAATTCAAGAAACCCCCAGACCTCTCTGTCTCCAACTTCCTCGTGCTTCTCTGCTAATGTCTTCTCTCATCCCAGCAGTTTAGTCAATAATAGCAGAGAAACAAGGAGCAGAGAAAATAAGGATAAACCAAAACTCATGGCACAAGAACAGGAACTAGTGTCACACAGTAGAAAGCTGCTTGTCAAACTGGACCGACAAGGGTTTGAGTAGAGGAGCATTACTGAATTGCCTAGGTAATGGGGAGGGGCAAAATAATTACTTGGTATTTCTTTGTTGGATTTTTAGACACATTCACAAATACATAGCCATTGCTAGCAAAGATTTTTGAGGAGGGAAGGAAATACAAATGCAAAGTGATATTTTTTCTTCTTCCTTCATTCCTTTAATGTATCTCACCTAAATCTTCTTGATATTTTCCAAAATTTTTATCCTTCATTTGCTTCTTCCTTGCCCTGATCATGCTTCTTTTTGTGTGTGGTAGGTTGTATGGCAGAACAGTGCCTCTCAAATTATTGAGATGAAGTTCTTTTCCTTGAGTGTCGTTGCCAGACTCCTGAGACCCCTGAACTTAAATCCACATTGCACATGTTTCTTTTTAAAAACTTCTCTACCTTTAAAAATTCTGTTGATTTACAATTAGTAACTTTACTGTTAGCATGTAGCTTGAATTCCCATTCTCCATCTAAAAATGTCAATTAAGCTGTCAATTACCACTTCTCAGACAAAATGGCATCAGTTCAATTTCTTCAGGTCTGGGGAATATGCAACAGCTGTAATTACTGGCTACAAGTGTTTACATCAGCCAAAGAACTATTAGCCTCCTTTAATTGCTGGTAGCAACTCAGTTTCCCCATTGCAGGCAATTAATAGAGTCTGTTCTCACCCCACAGCAGTCTGTGACCCACTTTGAACTTTTTCATGAGCCATTAGGGGCCATGCTTTTGAAACACAGACATTGAAAGAAGTCAAAGTGGTAGAAGCGAAGAAAAAAGAAAATGCTCTACAGTGTCCTCATGCAAGGAAAGAGGTATCCCAAACAGCTGCAACGCTTGCCTTATTTTCAGTAGCTAGAATCAGGACAGTCCAAATAAAAGCTTTAAAATATTCTTGCTAGGTGTGAGTAGAGAACACTTCTTCAGCTCTCATGGTAACTCCACCAGTGGTTGTAACCGAATGATATTCTCCTGTGAAATACATTGCTGTTACTTTTTTCTTTTGTTTTTCTTTTTTTTTTTCCTTTTCATGTGCTGTCTGGAGTGAGATACTTTGCAAATTGTGAAGTAATTTAATAATGAATGGGTAGCCAGTGGTGATGGGATGATGGGATGATGCAGGTGTAAGTTCTGGTCCCACCAACAAATGTTTGACTTGTGCAAATATGCTGGTGAAGGGAGAGTGAAATCAAACTGGCTTTAATTCTGTTTTCTTCAGATGCTGTCTGTCAATATTCTGTCCGTCAATATGCTGTCCTCTGTAACATCTCAGCATCAGCACCCTGCTAAGCTCCACCTCACATTTCGCCAACTACAAAGTACTTTTATTCAGACTGTATGGATGACATTTTTATCTGGAGTAGGGCACAAACTAAATTTTTTTCATTTATGATGCATTTATTCTAAGAATTAGTAATGTACTGTGATTATTTCTTTCTCTTTGATGCTATTTTTGGGATAAATGGAGATAAGGGGAATATACTGTTGTCTTTTTTAACAGCAATTTGGTGAATAGTTTCTAATTCACAGTCCCTTTTTGAATTTGCTTTAGTTTCCTGGGGCCTGTTTAAAAGTAATGGATATAAATGTTAGACAACAATATCCATATTTTTCTATATTTTATCCTCTCAGAAGCAGAAATCAGTCTCTGCTCCTTAGTTTAAACTTTTGATAATAAAGCAATATAGACATAAAAGTGGCTTGATCTCTTATTGCTTTCCTGTCTCTGTCTAGCTTTCCATCTGGAAAAATATTTAATAATTTTCAAAACAATTGTCGAAAGTCTCCCTTGATTCCTTTCTACAGGTGAGAGAACTTACAGATGACCTTGTCAGACTGAAGTATCCTGGTGCAGTCATCAAAAAAATTCATCTAATGCAGCAAAGTGCCAAAGTCTTTTGGCTACACATAGGGAGATGCTTTTGTATTTTTCTTGTGAGTGTATAAAGGATTATTGGCCCAGGTTTGAGATCCTGACAGGGAGAATTTCTATATTCTGGATAAATGTCAAAATAGAAGCAAATCTCCATACAACATTCTGTAGATTCCTAGTTACTGCTGCTGGCTCCTACTGAAGCTCACTTTATTTCACTATGACCTAGAAATAATTCCAGCAATAATCTAATACCTCCTCCCCCATCACACCTATCCACTCTGGAACTCAGAGCAAACTATTTGCTTTGTGTGACAGTAGACCACTTCCCATTACATGGCCTTTTCTGTAATGGTCTATGATGCATGAATGAGATCCGGAGTGAGAGAAATCTCCAGTGCAAATGTACTCCAAAATGGACATTTATATTAAATTTAGAAAGTCTCATTGAATGTTTATGTATTTGAGTTGCTGTACTGTGACTTAGTTGCAGGAACACACTCAAACTTCTGAGGTAAAATTCATGATATAGCTAGTGCTGTCATAAATGGGTCTTTTGTGAACTTTCCCACCTCATTTGCTGAAGTAGAAGAGAGTAACCACACTTTTCTCTTCTAGGACAGGTCCTTCCCCATCCTGAAATAAAAACTTTCAAAATTAAGGTTTGGTTAAAGCTTGTGAATTATAATGAATTATAAGATTCTCCTTTGCTGTTTTGAAAAGTCTTCCTTTAATTCTGAAGTTTATATTAAATTTTCTGTACCCTTGGTTGTTGTTTTTTTTTTTCTAAAAAAGAAACCAAGATTTATCAGATCAATGAAAGCTCTTCTGAGACACATAGACAATGGGCAACAGTGGGAAGCGAGGCAGAATTGGTGCAACAGCAACATATTTCTGGGCTTCCTGGAAACCATTCAGCCTAGAGTTCAGGCACCAGGGAATGTTCTCAGCATTAATTTCAAGGCTGTAAGGTCAAGATGTTGAGCTGTGGAAGCTTTCAAGTAGCAACTGGAAATGGGTGGAAAACATTATATGTTTTATCACATGGAACTGGAAAGATCAGCTAAGTTTCCCCATATAAAAGCTCACAAAGAAATGAAGCATCTCCTAGCATGCTAAAAGTCTAGAACGATTTTCTCAAAACTGCCAGTCAGAAAAGCATAGCAGAGTTCAAACATAAACCCTGAACCAAAATGTAGAAGTTCATGAGTAACACTGGGCTGGGTTTCGAGTGACTACACATGCTCCACAGTTGTCCACTAAAACCAATGTTGTCACTGCTGGTAACAGACTAAAAGCTTAATACTAATTGGGCAGAGTCTCCATCCTGGCCTTGAATCATAAACTCATAGAATGTCTGAGTTGGAAGGGTCCCACAAGGATCAGAGTCCAGCTCCCAGGTTTATTCTATTCATTTATTAACTTCTTATATGGACTGGCTCTGTGAGTCAAGAGCTTGATAAAAATTGTGTCCTGTTATGATGTGGTGTTCAAATGTGGGATAATAGCAAAGCTCTTGATAATATGTGCCAAGATGGGAAACAGGTCTCAAGAGTATAAGTAACTCCTTGATAGTAAGGCCTTCGACACTGAGGAGTATCCTCAAGAGCTAGGAGGTAACAAAGGAAAGAAGCAGCAGTGAAGCAAGAAAATGTACCTGACCAACAGGGCAAGGCACCTGATGCAGCCTGGGAGAGCAACACCCTCAGGTGTTGCATCAGGCAGCATATAGATAAGTGGATAGAATTGTCCAGAAGCTGAAAAGCTTTATGTAAGGACAAGACATCAGTCGTGGTTGGGAGGTGGGGGAAATGATTCTGCCTGGAACAGGGGTCTGCCTACTCTGTCTGACTGCTTCTAGGATCCTGGGGGTCCTTCTGTCTGCCTACCCACCTCAGGAACCCTGACTCTTTAAGGACCATTTTGACTTGCCAGCTGGTCATTTAGGGCTACTTACAACAGCATTATGGTACATCTGCACATGTGGGTTTTTTCCCCACAGATTCTGCTCTGTAATGACCTAACCCCTCAATAGAGCATTATTGCATATAAATTTCATTTTGCTATTTACTGTTGATTTGGGACTGAACACTGAGTCTGTACAAGGGACATTGCAACATATGAGTGATAGAATGTGTGTAGTACTATTCAAAGCACTACATGTACTGTATGTTTTCTATTTTTGTTTTAATAAACTCCAAATGTGTCTTTGCCACTATGAAAGCTGAATTTCTAAGAGGGTGGTTCTAACTCGTCTTGTCTATGCCATCAGCTCCTCAAGTTTATCCTTAATGTTGATTTGGTTAGAAATCTGCAAAAGATCAGCATCGACAAGAAAGATGGTATGGCTAACCATATTTACGCAAACCTTATCTAATTTTCAGGAGGGATGCTAGAGCTTTCCTCTTTTGTCTTCACTCCCTTTTAATCCTTTGTGTAGATAAATGAAGAAAGAACCTACTTACATACTATATTAGATATCTTTAGGTGTCTGCATATGAACATTTGGAATCCAAATTGAAAATAATTTGACTCATCTTTACTGGTCATACTACTCACTTTAATTTTTAAAAAGATTTTTAGGCTGTGAAATATCATTGCTCATTTTTACTTGATTTTGTGGGTGTGTTTTTTGTTTTACTTATATCACCACCCAGCAGTATCTAATTAAAACCAGTGCTTACATAGGAAAAGTATCTCTGATTTCCCTAAAAGGAATTCTGTGTTCTGACACACCAGACAGTTTTGGAACCACAAGTTTTTATACAACATGAGATTTGTACAGAAATAATTTGTATAAAGGAGACAAAACTTTCCAGTCAGAGAAATCAATTTCATAAGAAAGTGTTTTCAAATACATTTTTAAAAATAATACTTTCATAAGACTGGAAAGACTTAGGATGACTACAATGCAAATTATTAAGATTAATATCTGACTACTAAGTGGGTAGCTTTCCAGGTGGACAATATAGCAGATTTGGCATGTCTCTAATAAAAGGAAGTCATGAATAAATCTGAATAGCAATTGGGGTAGAAATCTGAAGAGCAGGAAGGATAAGTGTATAAATAGTTTTGGGTCACAGTTAAAAAATTTTGTAAATTGGACAAAGGATTTGCTTTCCAATAAAGTCCTATGCAGTAACAGTGATCATCTCTGTTCATATTTTTAAAAAAATGCCAAGAGAAACTTCAAAGTTATTGCACATCTTTTTGTCAGATTCTGTTATTTTATTAGAAATGAAGACTTTACCTCCCCTAGGCTCCTGTCTGGATAAAATTGGAATCAGACAGAGGAGTAATCCTCATTTGTAGCAGTCTTGGTGTTGTGATTATCAAACCGCATCTAAATGCTCTACCATTTAAGATTAGGGAGAAAAAAAATAAAATTATGTAGATCTTCTAGTTCTATAATGTTTCAGTTCAAAAGGGATTCTATTGTTCCATTACTGTTGGAAAACCTTTATGCAGGTGATAACACTACATAGAGAATCGGGTTTAAATTACAGAGTTAGTTTTTTGGCCACTAATGAAAGGCATATGTAAATAATGAAGATTATTTCTGCTTTAAGAAACTGACATGACATTTGTGTCATATATAATATATTTTGTATCTAATTGTTTTGAATTTCGTTCAACCATTCTCATGCTATGTGGCTTGTTGGCAGAGAGCTTAAGCAATGTGGTAAAACAATCATGTTCAATACCTAGGTACCAAAACTGTAGAAGTGCAGTCCAAATTTCTCATGTTCAAGTACGGAAAAAGTGTGTGGCATTATATACGCTGGTGTCTTCTAGCAAGATTGTGGCTTGGCTTCTACTTTCTCCAATGCTGGCTCAACCTTTAGATTTTAAGATTGTATTTAAAAATAGTTTTTACAATATTTTAATTAGGTTGTTTAAAGATGTTTTTACTTTGAGCTTGAACTTTTAGGTGAGCTTGTTTTATAAAAATTTTGCATTTTAGTTTCCCAGTATTTATTTTAGCTTGCGTACTATTAAGAACGCTAGTTTCCAACAGCCAGGCCAAGTTTCCAGAAGTGTTCAATAGTTTCATGTGACACAATTTTTGGGTGACCTATCTGAGATACGTTGTTCTCAGAAACATTTAGGATTCTTAGCTGCTCTTGAAACCAAGTATTAAGGAAGTGTGTTAGACCCAAGTGTGTCAGCTCACTCTGGATGTCAGAGGGGTTCCTTTAATGTGTTGCTAAACACTAACCTACTCCAAATCCTGTTCCTGATTGTGTGACATTGATTCCAAAATCATGGTGATATTTGACTACTTATGAAGCTCCTAAGGGTTCAATCATATGTCAACAGATTGTCTCAATAAATACAGAAGACTCATTGGTTTGCTCCTCATCCTTTTATTAGTGCACATCCTTTCATGTGTGCACATACTCTCACCTGCAAGCACATCTATTAGAGATCAGTAGACACTGAACTATTAACTGTTACTTAGATTATGGAACAGACACTCACTTTTAAAATTCATTGCCGGCAGAAGTAAGGAATGTGCCAACATTGAGGACCTTTAAATCTAAATTTAGAAGCTACTTATTTCATTCACCATTTTTAAAATATTTGTTTTGGGTCTAGCCTGTGGCTTGGCAGTTGTATGTGGCATGCTTCAGTGTGAGGAAATCAGATTTCAGAAGGACTAAATTTTACTGGATCCCCAGAATTCAGTTTGAGAACTGAACTTGGGTTCTAATTTAGGATCTCCAGCTTACTCTTTTCTTGGATTGCAGAGAGGTTGTGCAAGCCTGGGGTCTGGGGACAGCCCAGGAGAATGGCTTCTCTGTGGAGAACATTTCTCCCCTGAATTAAGCAATGCATTTCCAGCGTGTGTTAATCCTTACCTGTGGTCAGTTTTCTTGACAGCACATTGAATGTGTAGCTTGCTCTTGGGTAACTTGGAATGAATATGCAAAAAAGGGAGAGGGAGGAGAAAGGTGGAAAACCAGCTAGTTCAGAAACAACTGAACCTTCATACATTAACCAACCAATCAACCAACCAACCTTCTTTATTGTGAGCATCTGCTGTATTAGGAACAGTTATATGTAAAAGGGACACTGTAAGACTAGATGTGAAGGCTATTTTAATAAGCTATTAGAGGACACACTACAGTGATCAAGAAAAGGCAAAGTATTTAATAGATATTTTTGAGTAACACTAAAATGGCAGTACTAAACCTCCTATTTCTTTACCTATAATTAAAGCTATAAATAGTAATATATATGAAATTATAAATGTATTTAACTTTGACATGCAATATGCAATGTATCTGAATTAATATTACTACTAAGTAGGGAAATTTCAATACATCCTGACTAGCATAAATTCTGTTCTTCTGCTGACTTTCCTTTTAATCTCTTTCTCTCCTAACCCTTTTAGAAGTCAGTTCAATACACTGGTTTATGTGGCCTACCTGAGGCTTTCCTGAGCAGTTGCAATAAGGTGGTGTTATAGCTCTTTGAATGCTGTCATCAGTTCCTACTATATTTAGCTGCACATTGAAGATAAGTTAGTGATCATGGGTGGGTAGCACAATGGTATCCAGCAGCCAAAATAGCCCAGAAAATAGTAGCAACTTTCAGAGTTTCAAAATGATGTAATGTTTTTTGTACTTTGTACAATATACAATGTGCAATTTTGTAAAATGCTTTTGTAATGTTTAGCATATGTTTTGTGATCATCTGTGTTCACATCAGAGTGTATCATCGTCTAGGAAGGAAGCACATGCTTGTTTTCATAAGCCTTTGAAATGGTTTATTCCCAGTGTGCTGTCAGGTTTTAATACAATGAAAAAGTAGTAGTCAGCTCTCCTGGGACACACTGGTCTCTTAGGTGAAAAAAAGACATCTGGAAGGAGAACATTTGAACAAGGGGCAGGTGCCATTTAGCTGATGCAGCAGGATTTTACTGGTCAATAGAGGCCTTGACACACTTCCCTCCTGGGCTGTTGGGTTATGTCCTTGCTGCCGGATGCCACCAGATAACGTCACTCTTGGCTCTAACTGGAGATAAGAGTAAGAAGTCTGTCTGACAAAATCCACGAGGAACTTTGTACATGAGGGGGAGGGGAAGATATGAACAACCAGGTTACATTAACAACAATCCTTAAAAAAACCAAACCAAACCAAAAACCTTCCTTACGAAAAGCACGATTATCACATTATTAAATTCATGGTCTGTGAAACTATTGTATTCAAAGGCATGGAATTAATTGCTGGATATTTTTCACTGAGGACATTTTCATGTACTCCTGGAATTATTATTTTTCTTTAAAAAACCCCACTCTTAATAGCTGTGGTTTTCTAAAGAGAATCATATCGAAAATTGAATTGACAGGTCTTGATTCTCTTCCTGAAGTCATCACCCATGTTCCAGAGGGAATTTCTACAGTTTGGCTAAACATTAGACATTAAATATTTAATACAGAAGAGAAGCAATTCAGAAATACTTGGAAACAGTCTTGTACTTTATAGCAATTATGATGTCCCTGAGCTACCCTTAAACAAAGAGTTTTGTTCTTTTAAAGCAATTACCAGAAATTTTTAAAAAAACAAAACCAAGAGAAAAGACAATGTAACACACAGAGTGAACCTTCTAATGGCACACTTTAAAACGGCACACTTTAAAACGGCACACTTTTCTCCAGAAAATGGTTTCTGTTTTAGGAACTATATGAATAGCTGGTTATCCTACATGTAATTCCCATTACAAAAGGAATGGCTTTTAGTCAAGAAGTTTTCTTGAAATTATAAAAAATATTTTTCTCTCACATTTGCAATAACAAAGGAAAAATAAAACAAAACACGAGCATAATTTGTTTGCTCTGAAACAGAAAACATTTTAGGTGTTTGTTGTCCACCAGATGCATATACTGTACCTTGTTAAAATGCTGTGACTTGAACAGTGATTGATATGTCCACATATGCAAAAAACTGAGACAATTTTACAGGCAAGGCCAGCTTAAGTGTTCCTTCTTATTTTCTGTTCCTTCTATTCTGTGTGCTATAGACTAAATTTTTGAGCCTGTAGCTTTTTACGGCTTGACAACATTGACTGGAATTAATGTACTTTAGGCTCAAACCTTTCATTGAACACCAATAACTTGCAAGGACAGATAAGCACTAAAGCATGTCATTACCTTCCTTCGAGTTTCTGAGTTAAGATTTTCAAAGTTACCACATAGAAGATTCTGTGCTTAGTTGGCTGCAGTTTGGTAGAGTGTTGATGGTAAGACAGTTGCAGGCAGTATATCTAGCTAATGGGTGTAATCGTCCCATGAAGCTGGATGGTATTGTAGTGTACTCCTGAGCAAGGGAAATTTGTGCAATGCTTCCTTAAACTAGGACAAGAGTGAACTGTTTGACCATATGGAATATCAGGCTCATAGGCCCGTGATTGTAGGTGAATTGGGCTATCACCTGTTGCTCTACAGATATTTAGACTCAGTTTCTCCTCAGGTAATAACCAATGCTCTCTCAGGCAGACCATGCTCTTCATTTCTGAATGGCACAAACACTACTGGATATTCTTTAAGCACAAAGATTATTTGTATGTTAAATCTGTTGATGATCATATTTTTGCCAGGTCACATCATCCTTTGGATCTGTCTTTCTTTCCCAGGAACTTTTTTCATACCTCTTATTTTGGCGTCTCCTAGGAGAAATCTAGGAGTATCAAGTACCTTTTGCATCTATTCATGAATAGCATTGGGATTTCGCTCGACACCCATTTCTTCAAGAAGGAATAGAAGTCCATGCTGTTCTGTCATCCCCATTCCCAATTTTCTTCCTTTTAATGCAGATTTCACCTGGCATTCAAAACCCCCATATACCTTCTACCCTTTTTACACAAAGAAATTGGCGCACAAGTTTGCTAGACCTTCAGAATCTACACAGCAAGCCTACTTACTCACACCATCAGCAAAACCAGGAGGCCAGGCCACATATAGGGCAGGAAGAAATTCTTCACATATATACTGTGCAACAGAGAACAAACTCAGAAGCCTGGCCTGAAACATTTACAAGTTTAGACTAAAATAATCATAGAATCATAGAATATCTTGAATTGGAAGGGACCGACAAAGATCATTAAAGTCCAACTCCTGGCCCTTCACAGGACCACCCCAAGAATCACACCATGTGCGTGAGAGCATTGTCCAAATGCTTCTTGACTTCTTGAAATGACTTATCTGATGTTTAGAGCAGTGGAAAGGTAGGAAGATGGAGTGCACAATAACCCACCCATGAGATCCAACAAATCACTGCTACCAGCAGTGGTAGCAACACGCGTGTTTTCTGCCCCTTTACAAAGTTATGGCAGTATTGTGGAGAGAGGCAGTTTTGGGAGGAGCATCTTTAAAAGGAAATCTGAAAGGGAATTAGTGAATGTTTGTATGGCGTTCCCCTAACATTAAGGTGAAACCTCTGAGAATGAGCTCAGTGGACAGGTATCTAATTTTGGTACTGAATGAGAGAGGAAAAAGGAACAGGCTGTAAATATAACTGGGGTGAAATCATTGACAGATTTTTGTGCAGCAGAAGAGGAGTGTGTCATTAGATAGAAACAAAGCGAGAGAATAAAAAGTTAAAGCGAAGTGATCATGACAGCTGTTGTCTAGCTAACCATTACATGAGGTTTTTCATTGGGTCAGGAAAGACAGCTGAAGAAGGGGTCTAGGAGTCAAGTACAGCTAAATCTCTACTTGAATTTGTGGGTGTAAATATTTGCAAGATCAAAACCTTAATAGTTTCTATATTAAACAGCTGAAGAAGGGGTCTAGGAGTCAAGTACAGTTAATCTCCACTTGAATTTGTGCGTGTAAATATTTGTAAGATCAGGACCTTAATGGTTTCTGTATTAAACAGATTGTTAATTTTGCTGATCACTGAAGTTCCAATCAAAAATTAAAATGATTCCATGTCGTTAGACTTATATATATAAAATATATATATATATTCTGATGTTGTATTCTAGCAACAATTTTTATCCAAACCTTGACATTTCTGAAGTAAGTTCTATTCTAGCAACAATTTGTGTTCATCCAAAAAGTTATGCTATTGGGAAGATCAACTCTACTTTTTTCCAGGGGTGGGTGGGTTATTATTCAGGTTTACTAACTAGTCTTATTCAGTTGGTTTCAATGATACAAAAGTTATCTGGTTTTGAGTGTTTTGGTTCATGCTTGTCTGTATAATCAAGAATAGTTAAAATAGTAGAAATAGTAGAAATGTTAACTTTTACAGTGTTGACAGTACAATTCCGAGTTCACACCTTACATGACAATATTATCTCCATATTATTATAACTTCTTCATGTTTTCTAACCTGCTTAGCACATCCTCTCAGGTATTTGAAGATGAGGTAACTATCCTACAATTAAAATTAGATATCAGACATGCTGATAAGAGATATGCAGAATCATATAAAGAATAGAATAAAAAAATACAGACAGGAGTGAGGAAAAGCTAATCATAAAGTGAAGGACATTTTGTGAGAGCACAGAATCAATTGCAGGCGAAACCTATCTTGTGCTTCACCATTATCGTCTCTTGGCCTGGGTTTTGCAGAATGGCTCAGTGGATTAAATCTAAACTGATTTTGCTGCTTTCAGAGCAAGGAAGAAAATTTGCCTGGAGCAGTGACCTTTACCTGTGGCATAGACTCAACTACCTTCTGGGATTTAGTAAAGGGAAACTGTATTGATTCTGACATTTACAGACAGAACTCTCTGTAAGATTTTAACACTGACAGTTTACCTGTAAGTGCCTACCAAAGTATGATCTGCTTAAAATTGCTTCCAGGAGGACAGCAGTATTATTATTGAGCATACCATCCTGCACCAGAACCAAGGACTCATCCCTGCAAGGTAAGCTGAAGACAGATAGACCATGAACTTCAAAAGTAATAGGTATTCCTGAGCAATACACTTTTTTAGATGAGCCCTATGAAATATTACACTATTTGTGTTGCAAAAAAATTGTGGTAACTTTTATTGGAACAGCAGAGCTGTGGCACAATTGCTCTTTCACCATAAAAACTCTACAAGTTGTGTATGAAATCAAGAGGGAGACAGTCAATCTAAACTAAGGAAACAGCAACAATTCAAGAGTTTTCCAAAAAGGATTTCAGTGATATTCACAGAGAACTTTTCCCAGAAATGCTGGCTTATATATCACTTCTGTGAAGGAGCAATAGTAACTTCCAATAGCATGTTGCTGGCACAGCTTTAATGTATTCTGTTCTTGTAATGATATGCACAAGACATTATATCTTCATTTTGAAAAGCCATTATACCCACTGAAAGAGAGAGTTAGGACAAGTGAAAAATGAATATTAGTGATTTTCCATTATACTTGTAAGTATACTTTGCAACAAAGTACTTGAAAACTTTCATCACTTTCTTACAATTAAAATAAAAACATTTCTACTTTAAACTTGCCAGAAAAAATGTTGACAGTGAGTGCTCTCATCAGTGTCAAAACCTAAAGTGCCCACATTTATGATATATCTCAGTACTCCTGGCAAAAATGTGGGACAAGGGCATAGACCTATAAAAGCAACAGATAAGTTTCTCAGGTAGAAGATAATGAATTTCCTGCAATAGGTGCGGTTAACAGCTAGAAAATACTTGGTCTGTGTCAGTGTCTGACTGGAATGGTGTTCATTTTGTTCACAGTAGCATGTATGGTGCTGTGTTTTGGATTTGTGATCACACCAGTGTTGATAACATATCAGTATTTTGGCTGTTGCTGACCCTACACAGCACCAAGTCTCTCTCTTTTCCACACTCTGTTCCTCAAGAGAGTAGTTTGGGAATGGGAGAGAAGCTGGGAGGAGACTCATCTGGGACAGCTGACCCAAACTGGCCGAAGGTCTATTTCATGCCATATAACACCATGGTCGGCAATAAAAACTTAGGGGAAGAGGCTCTGTGGGGAAGTAGCCATTGCTTTGAGACTGGCTGAGTGCTGGTCTGCCTGTGGGAGGTGGTGAGTGCCTTTATATCTTTTTTCTTTTATCTTTCCTTCATCTATTAAACTGTCTTTATATTGTCCTATGAGTTTCCTATTCTCTCCTCTGGCCTGCTGAGTGACTGAACTATCGCCTAAAAGCAGCTGTGCTTCCTCTATGATCTTAAATGTTCTGAGTGCAAAAAGGAGTCTTTCCAGGAGAAAACATGAGCTCTCATAGCATTTTTTACTTTGTGCAAAGGATGAAATTTGCCAGGAGCATCATATATCCTGAACTGTTGGTTACTGAATTGAATAAGGCCTTCCAGGTATGGGCAGATTGTATGTCCCCCTTTCAGAAATGAGTTTTAGTATGTAGCTTCCCAACTGCCTTTCTAGATCTCACTTGCAAATTTAAATTAGTCCAGCTGTATTCAAGACACATTCCATTTACACAGGCTCTGGAACCATCTCTGCAACTGAAATATCAGCACAGATTCCCAGGGTGGATTACTGCATGCCCATCATGTGTTTTTAGAGGTCTCACTTTCCCATAGGCCAGAAGTGGTTGCAGCACAGTGCTTTGTTTTGGCACATGTAAAATGTCAGCATATGTCAGCATATGTCAGGCGACGCCCAGCTCTGTGCTTGCTTCACATACACTCAGTATATTATTCAGCTTATCCTAAGAAAATTAACTGTGTCAAAAGCCTATCTCTAATCAGCTAGGGAATGCAATGTTATATGAATTATTATAAAAGTAATAATTCAATAATAAAAATTATAAAAATCATGTACAACCTGTTAAGAATCTGTTCTGCTGCATTACTTTTAAACCAAAGCCAATTAAATCTAACTTTTTTTTTAAATCCTGATTTACTGAACCTGTCATGACAACTTTAACCCTGAATTTGTGAATATTTTATGGTTAATTTCCCATATTTGATTTCTGTCATTTTTGATCACTGAACCTGGGGCTTCTGATTCTGTTCTATTGCAAACAATACAGGCAATCCTCATTTTACCACTGGCTTTTTTTTTTAATGATTTTTAACAGAATCATTACAAAAATGAACTACTTTTTTATGGAAAAAGACATCAAACAGTATATATGTTGTAAAGAAACAGAAATATGACATGGTGCCTGCATGTTCCATATGTAATAATCTAGCTTTTCAAAAGCAAACACACTGGCACCAGAGGTTTTTATGTTCAAATTACTATGTCTTGTGAATACTAGAAATAATAAGTTTTCTAATAACCTTTTCACTATCACATTTTGACCCAGCCATAGTAAGCTTTGATACTCTTATTAGATCTTAAAATCAGCAATCAGACAAAGTCCCTTATTTAAATTGCATTTTGTCACCAGGTCCTAATTCTGGAAAGGACATTAGCTTGTGTTCTGCTCCATGCCTCTCATCAGACAACTTATTGTTTATCTGTTAGTCATAGGATTTTTGTAGATTATTTTACCAATACAAGAGTTTTCCAGAAATTTGTAACACCCTGGTTTCTGGCATTAAGAACATAATCCTTGAAAAGAATTACTTGGGTATGGAACTGAATGAATGGATTTTATATGGAAGGAAGGATGAATGCCATAATAATAAATAAAAAGTAATAATTTTTTGTGCAATGTTTGAGGCATTTTGAAAACATAAAAAATATTTTATGTTTGAAAAGTACGAATATAATTCAGTTGCCAGCAGAGTGTCTAGGATGTCTGCATTCTTCATTCACCCCTCGATACAGTAATGTAACAATAAGACAATTACAATCTCAAAACCAGAAGTGAACTTGAGTTTGAGCTTTGAATTCTAATTTTCCAATTTTCAATGTGATTTTGGATAGAAAGAGACATTCTGACTGACAGAACCTCATCCTCTGTGGGAAACAGGTGGTTGATGTGCAGCCGTGTCTGCTGCTATCACACCCTGCTTCTCATGGTAGTCATGACTAGCACTGATCCATGCATCCAACACTCCCTGCTGCAACAGGCTAGAAACAAATTTTTCGTGTAGTGCTTTCTCTTTACACACTTTATATATCGAGTTGTCAATCCTGTCCATATCCTTTAAAATGTTCTTCAGTGAGATTTTCTTTTCCATTTACATGTGAAGGTAATGAGTGTTATATCTAGGAATGGTCAATCACTGTTTGGCCAAGAACTATTCCAACCAGTTCATGTTCCACCATAAAATCTGAAGCTTTTGCTCTTCAAATTTAATGTTCCTCAATTTATCACAAAATAAAAGTAGTATTTTATTAACATAGTCTTTATGAGGCCTGCCTCTGGAATGGCTACTTTCTGTGGGAAAAGCTGAATTGCTCAATATGTTGTCCCAGTCCTCTCAGCAGCATGACTGAAATTGATTTTTCTACTCATTCAGAGCCCCAGAAACAAGATGTGCTACTCTGGTAACATTCATTCAAGTTTACTCTTGTTTTTGTCACTCTGTACCTTGTGGCAAAGGCCTATTTCTGTATTTTGAACGGTTTGAAAACTTTAATATAAATACTTTTTGTTAGGAAGAAGTAAACATCATGATAGTCAGAATAGTTCATGCAACATGTGAAGATAATTAAAGTGAATATCTGCATGTACAAAATATGTGCCAATAATGTAAATATCTCCTGAATTCATACAAAATGTGTTACTTTTATTAGCAATTAAGTACTCTCCTTTTTAGCTAAATTAACGTTCATTTTTCCTTTGAAAGAAATTTCCTTAACATCCTTTAAAGCTGTTCATTATTTAACATTTAATTAATTAATTAATTAATTAATGTTCATTATTTGACATTAACAATCCAAACTAACCTTTGTGAATGTGCTTGTTACTTTGCTAAAATATGGAACTCCAACAGGTAGAATTTCAAGAACTTGGCAACGATAAGGACAGCATTGGGAGGTAGAATGAAAAAATTAGCTCTCCATGAAATCAATGGCATAACAAGACATGCGAATTAAGACAACTGAGTTATGGGACGCAGAGTTTGGAAGGACCTCTTTATCTGACTGAGATAGTTTATATGCTTGTGTAAATACACATC
This sequence comes from Neopelma chrysocephalum, assembly GCF_003984885.1. Taxonomy (NCBI): domain Eukaryota; kingdom Metazoa; phylum Chordata; class Aves; order Passeriformes; family Pipridae; genus Neopelma; species Neopelma chrysocephalum. Next base: position 29,767,576 of record NW_020897689.1, on the reverse strand, counting down.
AGTGAGAAGAACTTGGAAGTCTTTTCACCCTGTTGTATTTTATATCAGCTAACATTAAGTTGGAGCCTCTCTAAGTCTCAGTTTAATGAAATAGTTTCCCTATTTCCCTATAATAATTGTGCCTCATGATCATCCTATTCCTATCATGCCTAATATGCTTTGAAGAATTTGAAGGATTCAACATTGTTCCCGTATCAGGGGCTGGCAGCATTTTCTGGGACAGCAGAAACTTTACAAAAGTATTTAATATAATCCTTAGTTATCTTTTTTCAAGGCTGAAGAGTCTTCATCTCATTTTGTTTGAAAGTTGTCCAAGTCACATAATTCTTCACCAAACTTTCTATTTCTACTATCCACAGTGTATGTCCTTAGAGCAATCATGACTACTATTCAAGAAGTGGGTACGTTTGTTTTCTTAGTGGCATAAAGAAGTTTTCTGTTTTCCTTTCTAATGCCTTCTTGAATGTTCTTGACCACTGCTGGGAAGGGAGGTGCAGTTTTCAGTTTACTCCAAAATTTCTCTTCCTGAGTCATAATACTAATTTAAAACTCATCATCTTTATTTAGAAACACTTGTCTTATGTGCAACACTTTGCATTTATCAACACTGGATTCCATCGGCCTTTTTATCTCCCAGTCACTCAGTACAATGGGAGCCTCTGCAACTCTTTGCAGTCAGTTTTTGATTATCCTGAATAAGTTTGTATCACTCAACAAGAAATTGTCACTTTTCTATTCACCTTCTGGTTTAGGGCATTCAGCAAAACTGAACTCTCAGTATAGGAAAATGCACTTAGTAATTGAACACTGAACTATTTTTGGTCAAGAGCATTTATTGTTGAATCTACAGCTTATTGGAAGTCAGCCGTTTTTGGAATACAGAGACACAATAAACATCAGAGAGTATACTCAGATCCTTTCCCTTCCTGAGTCTTTTGGATTATGGGAGAAGAACTGGAACAGTGTATGTCTACTGATCGGGAAATGCACTGAGATTTCTCTTACAGACTTAGATTCTAATTTCATTTCTAATTTGGAATGGCTCCCAGTACTCTCCAAGGTCTGTCTAAATGACTAGAAGGTAAGTCTTTAAAATAATAAACCAAGTTAGAGATTTAATAGTCTAAGATGTTAACTTTGAAATGACAGCTGTGATTTCCCCTTAGCGGCATTGCATGGGATATTGTCTGCATCACAGCGAGAAGGAAATTGCTAAGCTAACTCATGGCATTCCTGGAAGCATTAATGAATACTTAGCCAATTTTGTCTTCAAAGTGTGGACAAAAGTAATCTTTGAAGCAACCCCTCAATGAGATAATATATGTATGTGGCTGCGGCTGGAATAGACTGAATATATTTCATATCAAAGGAAGGCCTCAGGGGTGTCTGTTCTGAGATTTGGATTTTTTTTCCTTCCTGCATGTTCCAGGGAAGTGTGGGGTTTTATTCTCTTGTAGGCTAATCTCTTCCATCCCTAAGTGATAATTTGCATGCCAAGCAAACTCGAGTCCGATTGTGCATTCAAGCCAATATGCATCATCACGTATGCTATAAGTAAACATGTCCTCCTGCTCAGAATCTGTCCCACAGACAGTGAGGATCAATGATACCTCAAAGATCAGAACATCCAAGTTCCCAGCTCTCAGCCATATGCTTACGTTGTTCACCCAGTCATCAAATTTTACAAGAAAACCAGGAACTCAAGGTTTTGTGCACAATACAATGATGAATCTGAGAGACAAAAAGGATGTCTAAATTAGTGCTTTTGCGGGATAAATGTGCTGAGGCAAACAGCAAGACTGGCCCCTTTATTATGTTAAGATTTTCCCTGTGGGATGATCGCAAAGAAACCAGCTGGATTGCTCTTGAATGAAGCTAAACTTAGAAGGTATGTTTTAGAGGTGAATATAATGTGTTCCAGTGATTAATAATTTTTTAGTTGTTTAGAGTTAATCTAATGTAAAATGCCTGGAATATGTATGGAGTAGATGTTGGGTACTCAGCACCAGCTATTTCACCTTACAGATCTGCTTCTGTCATGCCTTCTTGCTTATATAGACATACTCCTACTGTTCAAAAGTTTAAAGAAGCTGTTAAGGAACTGGTCTGTTTTGTACAAGTCCCTTTCTGGCTTTTGGAGTAGTTGTGAGGAGAACAGAGAGAAGTTAGGTCTGACTTTAACACAAATGAATCAGTCTGCTTTCTCAAAAAAGGGACTACTTCTAGATACTTAAGATGTGCACTAAACTCCCTCTTTAGAATAGGTAAGCATACTGTAGCTACTATTCAAAATGTCAATGAGTTAAGTTTGAAATACAGTGGACGGTCAGTGAAAATCACATCTCTGTTCAGTAAGACTCTGTATTATACTTCTTTTCTCCCTTTTCATCCCCTTTCTTATTATCTACTTTCTGAAATACATTCAAAACACATTTTCCAGTTTAGCTTGGAAGGACTGTGAGATACAAGTGTGATAGTTGGCTCAACCATGTGTTTCCTCTGTAACTTGGTCATTTATCTCTGAAAGGAGAATGTTACTTTATAAAGGTGTCATAAAGAAAAATTTAGTTAATTTATTGTGAAGCTCTCATATTTAGAGCTCCTGGCTAGGTTATTCCACTCATCTTCTACCTCTACAGATTTGCTTTCTCTACCAATTTCCCCCTGTGAATATTAAACAGCTACCTTTTCTGTTTCTAATAGTGTAGCTTACCCTAATTCAAATAATGTAAAATATTGTTCATTTGTATATCTCGTTCATTCATTTGTCAGATAGCCTTGTCTATCTTGCACTATTTCCTTCTATGTGGATATTGCTCTAATAAGTTTCTGTTGTCTCTGCTGTCTGCCTGAATTTCTTTTGCGAAATGACATATTCGACACATCTGACACACTGTCCTTGACTGATCAATGAATTTGAGGACTAGAGATCATTATATAATGTGTTAAGAACTGGATTTTCAAACTGAGGTCCTCTCTGCATCCAAGCTGGTTTTTTTTTCTGAATGCTTTGTGTACTTTAAAATACACAGGTACAGGCTTCTTCTAGTCTTACTTTTTACTGGGCTCATTGATCTGTGTAGAGTCTACTTTGCAGACAGCTGAATCAGTAAAACTGGAAGTGAGCAAACTGCATATATCTGGAGCTAGTTTTGCCACCAGAGAAATCACAAAGTGCTATTGTGTCTTCTGGCAGATTGGCAGCTTTAAGTCTGCATTCAGACTATTTTAGGGCTGACACTGACTGGTCTGTATGCTAGCTTGCCTACCTTTGACAGAACAAAAGAAATTGCGATTGTCTTTGTGTGAAACAAAAGTAGAAAACACCATAAGCTGTTTCTGTAGGAAGATTGTATGTAAATGATAGAAAAGTGACGGGAAAAGGGCAAGGTGGAGAGTAAAGCAATTTTGAACAGACAACTTAGCATACTCATTGGGGTACCTACCTTTGACACTATGTCAAAAGAAAAATCTGTGGAGACTGAGGATAGAATAAAAACAACTTTTCTCTCACACAAGGTGCAGAAATAAAATCAGTACTTCCTGTATTTAATGCTTAAGGTCTCTCTCAATGTTTATTTGGTAACTTAATTTTACTTTTCACACCTATTTTTAAACATCTATTAAGTCCCACTTAGTCCCTTGGTATTAACAAAGTATGTGCAAATAAGCAAGATATTTACTAATAGGATCCCAAATTAATCATTGTGTTTGTCAAGTCTCACATTTTCATGTTAAGTTCAATAGTCCTAGGAAGAAAATCATCTTTTAGTCTCTAGAACTAAGATATTTTTTAAAGAAAAATAAATCTTAAATGGAAAAGCAAAAGACAGTTGAAAACATTTAATATATTTAGAGGCATATATATTCACAGAGTTCTAAATCTACACTTATTTCATAGCTTTTTGGAACATTTTATGGTTGTGTATCTGCCTTCTACAGTACGTTTTGTGACTTCAGTTGTCTTCTATGCAAGCATTTATGCAACAGCTTCCCTTGACACGCAGTGAATAGTACAACAGTGAATCACTCAACACTGTATGCTTCAGCAATCTGAAGGCTCAAAACCATAAACCAGATCCTAGAAGCTCTGCTGTTGACCCAGATTTTTTAACAGAGGGGTTATACCGTACTTGTTGTTTTTTTAGTGACTTCTGTCTCTCAAACTTTATGTGTCTGAGAACAGAGCCATATATTACTCCTGGGATTGCCTTGTTGCCTACTGGGGTTGCCATATTTTTTCCAACATCCTGAAAATTAAAAGCCTCGTTTTCCAGATGTGCTTTCTGTCAGTCTGAGACATCTTGCAGGGCATTGGTGATTGCTGGAAGGGACTCAGTTCTCCAAGGGGGGGTCCACATTCTGGGCTGATAAAGTCAAGAACATACATTAGAGGATAACAAGAGGGAGTCTTGCAGTGAATGTCCCCCTCCTTGTTGCTTCTATCTTTTTTATATTTCTCTGGTAAATTGTTTGTGTGTTTTAGGTTTGTCTCCTAGTTGTCTCAATAAATGTAGTTCCCCTAAATTTATATTTTCCCCGTCAACCTTCTGGTTAGCCAGCCTGGACCTATTATGTGAGCTCTCAGACCACACCTTAATCCAATTTCTTGTATTTTTGGAAGATGCTCTACAAGGCTTCAGAGCAATGAAGCAGCCCTGTATGGTCCTGCCTCCTATTCTAGTCTGGAATAAACCTGTCAAGAAGCTCCTAGTTTGGAGGCAAACTGGATAGTAAAGGAAGAACTCAAGGCCTATCTAATTATTAAAAGAAAAGGAGTGGCAAAGGAAAGAGAGAAGCTGGCCATTACTACTCATGTGTCTCATTCAGTGAAGAAGTTTGGGGTTGCTTAGATGTGACGGTGGGGCAGTTCTGATGATTTCTTCCAGTGGCCCTGGCTTTTTGGTTCATCTATCTCAGATGAGAGGGAGCATGACAGGCAGCTGGCAGGGGGAGAAAGGGGTGGATTTTGAAATAGGCTGTTGCAAAGCTGCCTCCAGATCTAACCAAACTTGGATCCCGTTCCAGAAGAGATCTCAAAAGCTGGAAAACTCAACATATTTTAAACCTTTTGCTGAAGTTCTCAGAAAAGGGATTGCATCTCCTGCTGCTGGGAAGCCAAACTATATGTTCTGATAGACGTCACAAGAGATGATCATCTGCAAATGGGGCATCTTCTAAAGAGAAAGAAAGACTTAGGAAAGAAAAATCATTACTTTATCAAAATCTTCTCACTACACAGTTACCATTTTCATACAGACACCTCTTGCAGTTGTGCACGTCCCTCTTCCATGTTTTAACAGGTTCAGAAAACACTCAGTGGCTACCGGAACTGTGAAAAAATGACAGCCTGAAACAAAAATCTCTAAATGGGATGGAATTGAGACCATGAGAAAATAATTGTCTATTTGTGATGTCCAACTAGACAGAGTATGGAACTTTGCTTGTATAAATTAATTGGGAAAGAAGAGCAATGACATCATACCAAACAGGATTATGTTAAAAATATATTTAAGTTCTGTAGCCTGACATGCAAACATTACAAAATGCTAATTACAAAGTGCTATCTATTCAAAAACTTCTTTCTGTTTTTGTTTTGTTGCTGTTGTTGGTGTTTTTTTTGACTTCAGTTAATTGTGCTGTAACAAGAATAAGCTTTACTTTCCAGAAGACTGTAGTAGAGAGGAGCTCTGAAATAGAATGTCCTATGTCTAGTAAAATTGAAGTTCATTACAACTCTCATGTAATAATAGTGACTGAGAACATGGACGTGGTAAGAGAACTCAGCTGTAATTTAATTTGGTATATTCTAAAGTGGCTTGTGCTTTTCTAGTATTAAATCAGAATTTTCCAATAGATTTTTTAACAATATGAAAGCATACAAAAGTTGCTGGGCTAGCCAGGAAGAAATTATATTCTCAAAGGGTGCTTAGCTTTCCATTTGGACAAAATTTTATATAACTTATCCTCTAGAGTGTGAAATATGACCAGTTTTCCTAGAGAGATAGAAAAGTGGAAATAAAAGAGGGGAATAAAGCAAATAATATTGTGCATTGATTACTTTGTGCTTACTTCTGTTTTCAGCCATGCTCAGGCTGTAAAAGTCATAAACAGATACTTGAAAAATCCCACGGTTACATATGAAAACAAAACAAAGAGCTCTTTCACTAACACTGTTTTCAAATAAATTTTAGAAGCAATAAGGCTTTTCTGTATTGACATTATGAGTTTTGTTTTCAAAGTTGAGTCCCAACAGAATTGTGAAACTCTCACGGTAGCTTACCTTCCATAAAGCTTTAAATGTTTTTTTCTCAGGCGTATACTTTCTACTGGCAAGTTCCTGTGGTTTAACAGAGGCGTAGTCAAGCATCTGTGAAGCTTTTTGGTTTTTCTTAGCCAAGCTTTTAAAGACAGAGAATTTACTCTATTCCACTGCTCACACTTCTGCTTTCTGGAGTAACCATCCCTCTGAAATGTCTACTGTTGCCTCCTTCATTCCATTGTTACCTAAGAGAATGATGATATCTGTCATGAGTAAATTTTAGCCTTAGTAAAGGATATTTCACATCCGCAAAGATTCTGTACTAAAACACTGTTTTACATGAAACAGTAAAATGAGTATAATCCCTTTAGCAGAGATCAACATCTACGTACAAGCCTTAGGACAGTTTAAAGGGTTTTGATTGTTAACAAAATATTCAGTAATTAATATTTTCCTCCTAGTACACCGGAAAATTTTTCAGACTGTATGTCCTACTTCTTCTCAGCTCTTTGCCTTCCTAGTTTATCCAGTGATAGACTAATATTTCAGCAGGATCGAAGAGACTGCTTATTCCTGTGCTGGGAAAATTTAATGATGTACATATGCAAATAGTTTTATGCAACCTTTTTTAAAGTCCTCTGTTTCAAGCTTTTTGTTTTCAAACTCTTTTGCTTTTGGAATAATACCAAACCTCATCCATTAAAAAATTTCCTTAAAACCTGCTAATATTTTGGACAACAGTGATAATGATTGCTTCTGCCGCAACTTCGTATGATTAACTGAGCTCCCTCGTTATTCCCTGCACAGTATGTATAGGCATTATTCTTGATTGCCATCTAAAAACTATTTACTATTGCTGATATACAACTCTTGTATTGTATACTCACACATTATTTCCTGTTAGATCAAATGGCACAAATAAAAGTCAACGATTTCAGTATGGATACTTGTAAGCAAAATCTTTTATTAGAATCAGTTGGGAAGAATTACCTTCTTTTTACTCACCAGTCACTCAGTTTCATCTGTACATAATTTAGGCAGAAAATATGTGTTAAACCAGAAATTAAGAAATTTTGTATTTGCTCAAGGAAACACACAAAAAAATATTTCTTTTTAGAGCCAGCTAATTTTCTAGAATGTGAAAGTTAATACTGCATAACAGGGTACCCTTTCAGGTAAGATATGCAACATGAATAAGATATTTAATGCAGAAGAAACAATGCAGAAAGAATGGAGCATGTTTAATCACTCCTCGTTGTGGAAGACAAAACAAATTCCATGTAAATAAACAGAGAAGATGTTATTGGATGATTTGCAATCATAAGGTTTACTGTGGAGAGGTGATATTTAAAGTATATGTTTCTTTTCCAAGATATTTGAACTCCTACTGACATATAAATTTCTAGTAACATTAATTTTTGTGGAGAAGGCTTGTGTAGCATTCAAGAAGTAGAATATAAAATTTTTAGGAAAAAACAACCATTTTTTGTGGTTCACAGATCAAATAGCTATGATAAATATCTGAAAGTTTTTGCTGTTATTTATTGAGATTTAAATTCTGCGGCCTAGCATTCATATTCCAATACTCTCAACAACTTCCACAGAGGCAAATCATCCACAGAACTATATCAAAACTGTTGCCTTGAAACCACAATGCTTTTACATCTGTTTTGGTTACAAGGTAAAATTAATTTTTGTTAATACTTTCTAGTTTATACATCTGAATAAGACTTTATTTCAAATCTTATTAGGAAAATTAAATAAATAAAATATTTTCTTCATTTTTAAGGTATCATCTGATGTGAAAATTTTGCTTGGGAATGAAGAATATGTTCAAAGGAAATTCTGGTAGTTCCTAGATTGAAATACAGTAGTTTATAAAAAAGGTTTCAAAAAAGAATATCGAAGCAAGCAAAGGTTTCTGCAAATGCTTCATCACCGATTGTCTTGGGCAAGTAGTTGCTGCATCCAATCTATATTTGTAAACAAAGCCACCCCAGCAAATTTGCACTTTTAACAGTATGAAGAATGGAGAGACAAAAATCCTTTGCCCTTCATTTACATTTACACCTCTTTGTATCAATAATTGTGTCCTATTTATATCAATAATCCTTTAATTGTTAGGAGCTGTCCTTTAACTTCTAGGAGTAACTGCAGTGCTGCGAGAGGCTGTCTGGTCAGTGTTCTTTAATCTTAATGGAAACAGAGAAGTTTGTAGAAGGAGGATTTACAAGTCAGTAGCCCTTCCACTGTCACCGTATGGGATCCATGTGTGTCTTTAGTGAATGTCAGTCTCATTCCTGCTAAGCCTTTATGTGACATCTGTCAGTGCTTCTGACAAAAACTGTCATCTTATCTGAATACAGTCTTTTTTTCTCTTTTTCTCAAAGTTGGCTGAGAAATGAAATGATACATGCTCCTAGGCCGAAAACTTCTAGTTTGTGTTCATTATTATTCGGTGCATCATTTTCTTCTAACTTCATTCAAATGTTTCTTCAGAGTTAACCTTTCTAAAATCATTGTCTTCCACACTTACCCTAGAGGCCTAACTGTAAAACAACTGATATGAGCAGTGAATGTTCAAGTTGCTGAGACTGAAGGTAAAACCAACTTAAACGCGTTCTCCAAACTGCATGCTGAGTTATAGTCCTCCAAACAGTTTGTTCACATTGTTAACACTCCTCATTTCAAATTTTTCAATATTGAACTGTGAGGGATTTTATGTTACTTTTGCAGTGTATCAGAAATTAGACGAAAGACATTAAGAAATCTTACATAACATGCTACTGGGCTGATGAGACTAGCTTGACCTTTGTGATTTATGATTTGATTTGCACAATTCATGGTTATACTTTATACTGTATTGATAAAACAAATGTTTGTTTGTTTTACATTACCATTATGCACTTAAGTATCGAGACATTTTTGAATGCTTTCAGGTTTCTCCTCAGTGCCCTGTTGAATTGAAAGTCTGATAGTGTAATGATTTGAAACCTTAGTATGTCTCTTAATGCAGTTTAAAACATCCGTGGTAAAATACAACAAAACGAATTATAGTTTTGGGCCCCTTTTGGGTGTATGGCTGGGCTGTGCAGGCACAATGGCAGTGGCAGCCTTGGTAGCTGCGTTCTGCAACTGGTGTCCTTGCAGGAAGTCGCTCTCCCAAGCTCTGAGCTTTCACCTGCAGCTAACACTTTAGGCTTTTCAGCTCTTTTCTCATATTCTAATTGCACCATTAGATGTGCACATGCAAGGTGTGGTGTAGGAAGAACTGTAGGGAGAGAGCAGTAAATGAAGGGGGTGAGCTAAATCAAGGGGTGAGCTCCAACTGTCCCTCCTTTGACATCAGTAACATCCCCTCTCCCTCCTCGTCCTCTGCTTTTGGTGTCTGCAGGGCTGTTTCTAACACCTTTTTTTTCCCTATTCATCTCTCCCAGGCAGTGTTTTGCCCTTTCACAGAATCATAGAATCACAGAATCAGCTGGGTTGGAAAAGACCTCTGAAATCATCAAGTCCAACCCTTGATCCACTACCACCATGGTTACTAGACCATGGCACTAAGTGCCACATCCAGTCTCATCTTAAAAACCTCCAGGGACAGAGAATCCACCACTTCCCTGGGCAGCCCATTCCAATGCCTGATTACCCTCTCTGTAAAGAATTTTTCCTGATATCTAACCTAAACCTTCCCTGGCAGAATTTAAGACCATGTCCTCTTGTCTTACTGCTGGTTGACTGGGAGAAGAGACCAACCCCCACCTGGCTTCAACCTCCTTTCAGGGAGTTGTTGAGAGTGATGAGGTCTCCCCTGAGCCTCCTCTTCTCCGGGCTGAACAACCCCAGCTCCCTCAGCCTCTCCTCACAGGATTTGTGTTCAAGTCCCTTTACCAGCCTCGTTGCTCCTCTCTGGACCTGCTCCAGCACCTCAATATCCTTCCTGAACTGAGGGGCCCAGAACTGGACACAATACTCAAGGTGTGGCCTTACCAGCGCTAAGTACAGGGGAAGAATCACTTCCCTGATCCTGCTGGCCATGCTGTTCCTGATAGAGGCCAGGACGCCATTGGCCTTCTTGGCCACCTGGGCACACTTTTCTTTAGATATGTTTTCCAGTGGTCTTCATCTGTGGGGTTCTGTGGGCTGTGGGGCTCAGCTGTGTCCTGCATTGGGTTCATTGGAGCCAGATAGGATGGGCTGTAAGCAGCACAGGACAGTCCAGATCTCTCCACAGAGAGGCTGTCCCTGCAGCCCTGACTGCCAGTGCCTGGGCACCTGTGCATAGCACAAAAAAGGAAAATAAACTGGTGAATGAAGATGCCATCACTGAACTGTAAGTAAAAGAAAATTAAAAATCAGTTTGCTCAGTTCCGCCTAACAGACCTTTGGGTTTTTTTGATACTTTTATTTTGTTCAGCGTTGTGATTGAAAGCCCCCAAAACCAAGGGATGTTGTGATGGCACTACAGTAAAGGTGCTTTACAATTATAAAGGCCTTCTCAAACACTGCAAGATTTCCCCTTCCTGTAGAGGAATGTTTATTGTCTTTTTATACTGATGGATCTTGTACATCCAAACCCAGAGTCTTACACAGAACTACTGCTTTTCTTTTGTCCATAGTGAGACCTGAACCACATATGGGATAATGCCATGTTCTCTGCTGGAATATATGGCTGGGTTTTTTGCCAGCATTGGTATCTGGCTATTTAGCAAATTCTATTTAGCTTGTTCCTCCAGCAGCTTAGAAGCAAGGACAGCAAATGGATAACATGTCCCGTCAATCTACAATGCTAAGCTTAAAAAGAATTAGGAAAAGGCAAAATCTTATTCCTATAACTATACCCCAAATATTCACATAATGTGCTCATTGGTGCAGAACTGACTGCAAGAAATATGAAATGCACTTAACAGTGGCTGGCACTGTTGTATCATTTTTGTATTTTTAAATCCTCATTCCTGATGTTGTAATATTTAGGGATGGGTGAGTTGGTTAAGACCACATAAACATTTGAGGTTTGAAATAGTTTGGTTAGCTTCCCAACTCCACTCCCAGTTTTCATATGCTCCAGCACTTCCCTGTTGGGACAAATCCAGAAGGGGAAATATCAAAATACCATGAGAGAGGCTATTCTCTAAAATTTGGTGGCTCCATGCCAGTGACCTGTTAACCTAGCAGCCAGATGAGCCATGGTCATAGGTAATGCATCAGTACAATCCACAATGCTCACCTTGTTTTATGGTTTTGCCTGGTTTTTCTGCAGTGTGCAACAGTTGGAACTTAAGAGATGGGGCTTTACATGGAAAATATTCCTGAAATCTCAAATAGCAAAATGTGTGCTTTAAAGCAAGTGTGATATTTATTACAAAATTGAAAACTAGAGAGAATGAAAGTTATCACTCAGAGTGCAAATATGTCTGTGTCAGAGACAAACACTTAATACACCAAGACAAGTATATCTCATTCTTCAAAACAAAACACTTTTTATTAAAGACACATGATGGAAAGTTGAAGCATTTTCTTAGTTGTTTAGGAGTGTTGGACCACTGATGGAACAAACTAAGACGACTTAGAGATTGTTTTTCAATAATTCCTGATTAAAAAAATCATAAATTAACATTGGAACAAAGAGATATCTCAGAAGAATTATTTATTTTATAGGTTAAAAAGTCCCTTGCCTAATCTTGGATTTAGAATAAGTTAGAGGACACACTATTCATAACTGAGTACTTTATCATGAATCATCTATAAATTTTTATCTCTGTCTCTGTATAAATATTACATGAAAATATGGAGAACATCAACTGCTCAATAAAGTTTTATGAAATTTTAAAGAACAAGTCATGAACTTATCACAGTTTTGGTGCTCTTGGGACATCTGCTAAGGGTTTGTTGATGCTTTTCTTTCTTGTTGTTTTTTTTTTTTTTTTTGGTAAAGGTAGTTTTCCACTGTGCTAGTAAAAGGCTGTACCAATGAACTCTTCCTTAAGGACAGATCTGATCCTAAAGCCAATGAACGCCCTGCTGTTGCCTTCAGGACTTTAAAAGTTTTTGGGATTTTGCTCAGCAGAAAGTCTCCAGATCTCCTGGTAAAGTTATGCGTCTTTGTACGCCTGATTTTGTGTGTGATATTGCTGTTAATCAACTAGATCGGGTATAACAAAATGTCTGGGTAACTCTTATAATATCCACATCTCAGAGCAACAGCTTCAGTTTCCTAACAGAGGGATGAAGGTGAGAAACTGTAGGGTCTTATCCATCTCTCATAAACTAAGAGCAGAACATGTTCCACTGCATTTAAGAGATGTGATTCACGTTTGTCGCTTGTGGTGGCTATTTCTCTTATCCATGTCTATAGGCTTGTTTATTTACTTATAAATTCTCTTTTATTTGTTCTAAAGTGTGTGTCTTGCTTTGCTAGAGAGGGTACATGTTTTGTAGTTAAAATACTTGTAGCTATTGTTACTCTATAGCAATGCAGGATCATGAACGATCACACCCTGGTTCTCCAGAGAACAAGATAGAAACTGAGAGCAGAGTGTGTCTTTAGATGATGTGATGAATGGGAGAGGAAAAATGGAGAAGATGAGGAATGCATGCAAACAAGCATCCTTGTCTTCACTATACTTCAGGGCAGAAAACTGTTAAAAACTGAAAAGAATTCTGTTGTTTCCACTGAATATTCAAAGCAGATCTGAGAAATCCTGATGCTATTTTTCATATGATCCAAGGCTGATATTTTCTAACCACACATGTCTAAAATTAAGCATCTAAATGCATGAATAAATAACAGATTTAAACTGAAGTGGGAAGTATTCATCACTTGCAAGAGTCAGTCCTTTTGCAAAGAACATAAATGAAAGATGTTGATACTCAGTGGGTAGAAACAAAGGAATTCTGAACAGGTCTATCTTGGGTCCAAATTTAATCCTTTTTTTTTTTTAATCCTGTCTTCGGTAATTGGCTATTCTAGAGGTGAAGATGGTTGTGATTACTTTCTATTTTTTTTCCTGATTCTTCTTTCATAACTAAGAACTCATTATGTCTGGACACTTTTGTTTATGCTTTCTAGTCACTCTGAAACTAAATATCCAGCTGCAGGTGAAAGCGAAAATGCAAACAGTCTTGATACTTGTTTATGTTTTCTTTTGCTTTCATCTGTTCCTTCTGCTTCCATCTACCATACTGAAGTTTATAAATCCTTGTCTGAGTTCATCTGTCAAATGTTGTCCTTGTTCCTATTCTACAGGCCTCACATTTGATCTAAAGTCACTGCTCAGTTCATGAAAAAGCTTGCTGTTTGCTGTGAAAAATAAATAAATACTGAGGCTGTGGTTATAGGATTTTCATTACTTTCTGTGGGTGCATATTGGGAACAGATGTGAATGGGCAGTCAGCCAGGTCTTGTCCTCTGAGACATGGCACACGGGCACTTTTTGGTATAAACTCTTTTAAATGTCAAATCATTCTGGCAGCAAACCAGGTTGACTCATGCTACAAAATGACTTTTTAAAATGACTCTTCTCTGTTGCAAAACTATACTGTTGTTGTGGGTTAATCTCAATAGGCAACTAAGCACCACACAGCCAGTTACTCACGCCCCACACCCCTGCAGGGGGGTGAGGGAAGAGGAAATGAAGAGTAAAAGCAAGAAAACTCATGAGTCAAAATAAAAATTGTTAAATAAGTAAAGGAGAAGTGGAAGAACAGAGAAAGAAAAGAAACCAGCTTATACAACGGTAATCACACACCAACTCTTGTGTTTAGACTGTTGCCCAGCCAGTTCCCGAACAAAGTATGGCTAACCTACCAAAATCCCACTCCTCTCCATTTTATTTCTGAGCATGACGTCATAAGTTGGGGTCAGCTGTCCTGGCTGTGTCCCCTCCCAGTCTCTTGGGCATCCCCAGCCTACTTGCTGGTGGGGCAGTGTGAGAAACAGAGGAGACCCCGACACTCTTCAGAAATTGCCAAAAAGTTGGTTCCGATCACAAATTCAAAACACGGCACCATGTTAGCAACTATGAAGAAAATTATCTCCATCCCAGCAAGACCCAGGACAGTTGTTTTGTACATCTCTACAACCTACAAATGTTTTCTTTGTTATTTACCTGAGAAACATGGCATATAGGGCCATTTCAGGCCACTGCTCTTTTAATATTATTTCTAACCTTTACTGATTGTAAAGACTGATATTTTCAATTTTCTACCTCTGGGTAAAATTCTATGAGGATTATAAATTTTTTGCTGATTTTCTGAAAAAAATTTTTTTTTCCTGAAAAGTGGTCTACTGCTACCGAAAGAAAAAGATTCACTATATTATACTGTCTAACATATACTAGATCACTACTGAGGGTTCAGAGATGTCTCTCAGGCAGTGATGTGCAACCAAGACTTGATAATGAGTTCCCATAGTGAAGATATAATTAGTCAAGGCAGGTTGTGTATCTACTGGTGGTTTATGTGGCACTGGAAAGGTAGATGATAGATTAAAAAAAAAGTTAATTTTTTTAAAGGGTCACCAGTATTTTCTATTTATTTTGATAAAAATTGAATAATTAAGTCTTTGCAGTCAATATAAGAGAATTCTGAAATCATGACATACTGGAAACTGTAATTCTTTATTTCCAAAATGCCCATCCTCTGACTTCTTTTTCAGAAATCAGTCCAATATTCAACTTCTTTTGTTACAAAACAATAAGGGATATCCCAAAATGCAATATTGAAATATATCCTAAGACTGCTTTGGAATTATGGGTTCCTCTTCTTTATACTCCAATACTCATTTATATATGATA
Organism: Neopelma chrysocephalum; assembly: GCF_003984885.1. Lineage (NCBI taxonomy): Eukaryota > Metazoa > Chordata > Aves > Passeriformes > Pipridae > Neopelma > Neopelma chrysocephalum. The sequence goes on along the minus strand of NW_020897689.1, from coordinate 29,752,522 downwards.
TGTCTTTCTTAAATACTGGCAGTAGAATTCATTTCACAAAAAAACCCCCAAAAACCCCCAAAACCCTCCAAAAACAAAAGCACAAAACCCACAACCAAACAAAAAAAAAAACAACAAAAAGAAAACCCAAACTAAAACCCCAAACAAGAAGGACCTCTCTAAAACCCTGCAAAATCTTTTTTATGCCTTAAACATAATCTCTTTTTTATTTAGATATTGCAAGTGTATTTTGGTTACGATGAATCAAAATATGTGTCAGTATTACTGTGTGATTTTGATATTGTTGTCTTTAACATTTATTTTGCGTACTTCACATTTTAACTTGCATATATTTATTCTTCCATTCCTTTTTGTGAGCACTTTCATTATCATTCTAAGTTCCCTTCACTGTTCTGTTTCATTAACTAAATAGATAGGAATTGTTTTGATGATTGTGTGTATGATGTGAGCCCTCATCTTCCTATATGATTGTACTCACAGTGTAAAGAAACTCAGTTCTGAGACATTTAAGCTTGTTTAATTTCCAGTCCTCTTAAGTTAGACTTTTAAGAATGTAAATTTCAATTAGTCATTAAACTAATGTGAATCATTCTGTTAGCTCATAAGCCTCCTACAGTAAATTTTCTAGAGTTTCAGGTAACCTAGTTTTCTCATCCAAAGGGAAGAGACTGGCTCTCCTCTTAGTTTGTCCCCATTCAATCACACTTTTCTTTTTAATCATACTTTCTCATTGTTCCTTTGGGTCTGCTTAATAATTGCATTACTCTGTTTCCTTGGTATTACATTGCTTCTTTTCTTAAGCGAGTCGTGAAGAGGAAGGTATATTCACTGTTTTCTTCTTTCTTTTCTACCCTCACCTGTTTCCCATCGAAGTCACAGTGCATGGTTCATGATGTAATTGTCTTTATTGCTCACCACCAGGCCTCAATTTTTTATGCTTTTGTAGCACTAAGCTGTTTTTCCTTCTACTACCACCCTTCCTTGAGGTACCCATTCTTGAACATTTAAACAGAGATATATCTTCCTCTCTTATTCCTCACATTTGTATGGGACTTAGTCCATCTGCTGTTAATTGCAATGGGGGTTTCATGACTCAAAGTGCCATAGAAATACTGAGGTTAATGGCAGTCAGGCAATGAGAAGATGCCTCTAGCCAAGCATGACATTATAAACATTCAAGTTCCCTTTAATGTAGCATTGTGAATGAGCACTAACACAAAACAAACTCATTTAAATCAGTGTAGCAACTGGAAAAGCTTAGCATTTGGCAAATCAGCAGTGTTTGTCTCAGTGTTCTGGTGCCAGGGCGCTTGCAGTCCCAGGCCCCTCCTTTCTCAGACACGATGTAGCCTCCCATCTAATCTCAAGAACTTTGTCTCCCTTCAGTGTGGTCTTCTTGGCACCCAGTGCCTGGGGGGTTAGTAGGAGTGGATCTGTTTGGCTAGAAGAGACTATAACCCCCTGATTTTGCCCTTTGCTTATAGTATTTTTTTTCCTTTGCCTTTTTCATGGTAGTCTGCAGCCTGGATGCCAGCCAAATTTGTACTTCAAATAAAAAGTTGACTTAAAAGTGCAGCCTGCCATAAATGCTATAGAGGTTTTCTGGAAATGACAAAGAAAAATAAATGCAAGGACCTACTGCATTACCTAATACACAGCACATACCTATTTGTATGCAGTTTTATATGGAAGAAGACATAACCTACAGCTTGTAAAGCATTTTGCCTCCAAATTAGAGGTGAAAGAGGCATGATCTTGCTGCTTGATTAAAAATATTTTCTTTAAAAGTACAATGCATTAATTAATAACAATTAAATGCCATTGTGATGCAGGCTTGTAGACCAAATGAAACCTTGATGACCAACTGAAGGAAATTTTACACATCATATGGTGAAGTCATAGTTTGCTCTGTGTGTTGATAACAGTCTGATGTTGCTGCCAAGATTTATATTGGGATATTTATTTTTGTCATACAAATTAAATAGGAGATAAAATGAGTGATAAACTTACACAGTAGAAACAAAGCATTCGTAGCAGAGCAAAAGCTTCATCTGACAGGACCAGAGGCAGTGGGCACATGGTGAAACACAAGAGATTCCCTCTGAATGTCAGGAAACACTTTTTTTACTGTGAGGGTGACTAAGCACTGGCAGAGGTTGCCCAGGAGGTTGTGGTGTCTTTGTGACTCTATCCTTGAAGATATTCACAAACCATCTGGACACGGCCCTGGGACACCAACTGTGAGTGGCCCTACTTGACCAGGGGGACTGGACAACATGACCTCTGGAGGTCCCATCCAACCTCAACCATTCTGTGGTCCTATGTTAAGGAACACATAGCTTATAGCAGAAGCACAGACAACTGCATGTCCTGCAGTATGTTCGTGTAGTCCTGGTGAGGCCTATTGATGTATTCATTCTTTTAGGAAAGCATAGTATTTTCTGATTAATAAAGAATTATTTAATCTACTGATTGAACAAATGTTAATTTAATTCTCTAAAAGAGATGATACCTACATTGGTTTCATGTATCTATTTCTGAAAACATTTTCTTACTTGGAAGCCTTTTCAGCTTTTCATATATCTCAGACAGTAACTGTATGATAGTTAAAAGAAAAAACACTTGAAAGATTAAAATTTAACACAGAAGGGCACTGAAATATTCAGTTTATTATTTTGTAAATTAGGTGTAACACTGGAATTTGGATCTCTCTTGTATTAGCTTTGTCATGGTAATATACACTTACTTTTACGTCTATCATGGTAGTATTTTACAATACAGGACCCTCCACTTGTCCTGTATTTGTTGTGGATTATTATGACCTTTTGGAGTGTCACAGGTCAAGGAGTGTTTGTCTTCTCTCCTAAAATGGAAAGCATAAGAACTACTGAGGCAGGTGACATGGGTATTTTGTGTCTGGTTTTTATATTTTTTGCTTCAGTAGTTTTTGTCTACACCCTAACAGACATTGAAGGCACTGGGCAGGATACTGTAGAGAAATACTGAAAGACTAAGCACACCCTTATAAAGTCATTGATGTTGTCTGGTTGCTGCGCTTCCACTAATTGTTTTGTGCACAGATGGTTGAGTGCAAAGGATCAGTTATCCTTTGTGGAAGGGGACAATATGGATGGCAAACAGCAGACTTTCTTTGTTGGATTAGTAGCATTCATTATTGTATTCATGAAAATGATCAGTTTCAGTTCTGTCAGAATAGGGCACTGAAAAGTACTTAGTATGGATTTTGGGGCACAGGTGAGACAGTTTGTGAGGCAGCCAGTGAGCAGTGGTCAGGTAAAAAAACAGATTCAAGGGCGAATAGGAAATGCTGTTTATAAATAGGTGGTAGAGAAAGTTCACACAAGCTTCCTATTCTCACAAAAGTGAACTCACTCTAGAGTTGCTCCACAGGCTGTTTAAGGGGAGGAGCCCAATCTGGATGCTGTAAGTCAGCTTTTGGAAGAGCTTCTCTTTGCCAATGGGAGAAATCCAGAGAAAGTAGCACACTGTGCAATTACACTGTAAGTTGTAATTTAGCACCTGACACCCATGTCCTTTACATTTAGCGTTTGTATTTCCTGTAGGACGTCATTATTTCATTTTATCAATCTATTTCCCTGAAGGATTAATTTAAATGTGGATAATAATGTCATTTTCATTGGGTAACAAAGATCCTGGATTTTGGATCAAAATCTAATATTTTGTCATGTCCCACATGAGCATTAAAAAAAAGTATTCTAGTATTTATTACATTTCCTAAGTTCCTTGTTTTTTTCTGTGTGCTAGTATAGAAGATGTTAAACTAACAGAATTCCTGTTTAGAGCATTCATCTACTTTTCACTGATTTTGTAGAAATGTTAAATCAGGGTTTGAGTATACCTCACTCAGACATCTAATAGTCCTGACAGGGTATTTTCAGTTCCTGTGCAGGAAAAATGGGCTTAAATAGGTTAGAGGGTACATCATTACACGTTAGTAATCTTTTTGTTCATTTGCATCGTGCTATAATGCTTTCTAACATAATCTAATTTCCAAATTCCCTCTCACTTTCCTTTACTGACTCTGCCCTGGTGCAGGTTGCTTAATCCAGACTTCATTATCACTGGCTCTTTGAACTCTTGTCAGCAGTCCAGTCATCTGCTGATAAAGGATCTAGAGTTTCAGTTGCAACAAATGTGAGGTATTTTCATTTTTTAGGTACTTGCAAATCCCTTTACAACTCAATGTGTACAGTGGATTCCCTTCAATCTGTCTCTGGATGAAAAAATGCTCAAACTTGTGAGACCACCTAGAATAGAAAATGGCTGTTTCAGCTGGTTGTCACATATACAAAATAAACACACACAGTGAGGCAGATTCCTTCATAAAATGTAAGAGTTATCAGGCTCTGCCCAGACACCAGCCAGACTAGACCAAAGTTTCAAGCAATACTTCTTTTATCGTTCTTTAGGGTAAAGTGTTTCAGCAGGTTTGTGCCCCAAGCCAAAAGAGATTTTGTAGGGTAGTCCCACCTGCTATTCACCGGGAAAACTTATTTTTAAACTGTTTCCATGAAGTATGCCTGGTATGGAATCAGACTTTACAAGCTGAATGAGGGTTCTGCTGGATACATATGCAGTACAGTGCCTTAGTGTATGCACCGGAAAAGGTTCAATGCTGGACTCTCTCCCTCCACACCTCATTTTTAAACTGTTAACTATAAGCTCTCATGGTAGCAACACTACATCTGTACCTCAGGGGCCAATTTCAGGTGCCAGTAATCTCCTAAAAGGTACCCTTTGTGTACATTTCTTATATAGAATTTCTCAGGCCAGAAGTGAAATGTCTTTGAAGGTTCTTGATACTGTTCTTCTAGATTGTCTGTGCTATGAAAGTGTTAAAATATCATGTACTCATTTTATAGAAAGTAAAATCCTTTTTTTTGTGATCAGATCCCTTAACAACGATGTTGTAAGTATTTCCAACTTGTCTCTGTTGTATTTGTCAATAAAGATAGATGACCTTTTACTTGACAAATTGATATATTTTAAAAATCAATTACAATACAGCATGTGATCATGTACAGAGAATAGGCTTTCTAAACTATGAACTGAATCAGAAAAGAACTGTGAAAGCACTTCTATTTTTATTCTTGGAAAATGAGTAATTTAGAGATTTGCACAAAGGTTTCACCAATGGTGTTGGAAAAGCAAATGTTTCTACTATCTTGTTGTTTGAAATCTTCACAATAAGGTGATGGACCAAAAAAACAAAATGCCTAAATTGATCTTAAATTTGCCTTACTTTCACTGTTTTTTCTGCTGCAGTTCTGTATTATTTGGTAGAAAATATTTTTCTAATATAAACAACCTATTTTGCACAGTAGTCAGAAATCTTCCCAATATTTCTGTTTATTTTACATTGTTTTTTTGGCTTTGATTTTCAGGGTGTGCTCCATCACACTATTTACTAAATATATCACCTTCGTATGATTCCTATAGGGAAAAAAAATCTGCTAAGCAAAGAATTATATTAAATAATCCCTAGCACTGTAACCTAAATTGTATAGGGTTCTTGTCTGTACTTTATAGAAAACAGCATACACTTTCTTTTGTTTTACAAGTTTATTAAGCAGTTTATATTGGAGTTATTAATTCTATAGCCTGGGTCTAAAGCAAGCTATGAAGTGAATGGTGTGGTTTATGTTTTCAAGTTTATTGCTTTATGCTTTTAATATCTTTTGCATTTTTATTGATGAGAGCTGCTACTTAATGATGTGGGGCTCTGAAATCTATCCTAATGTAATTTGACTTACAGAAGAAATTATTTTTTTTGTTTAAAAGTCATCAGACATTTTCAGTCCAGTGCCCCCCTGTATGAATCACTGTCAGTTTTTTTGGCATACCTTCATAATGTGACTGCAAGCAGACATTGCCTGTTGGCAAAAATATAAGTTTCTTCTGGAGTTGCTCTTTTTTGGTATTTTGAAGTTATTGTAAGGTCTAAGACTTCACAGTTATATCATTCTGCTGAAAGAATGGTATTATTCAAGTGCTGAACCTGTAGCTTATATTCTTAGAGTCTGAAAACCTCCCCTCATTCCAGGCAAAACATGGATGTGGTATCACAGCCGTTCAAACTTGGGTGGCCCTTAGGATTTCAGATTGTATTGTTTGGGCAAGTGCTGAAAGTACTGGGGCATATTCCAGAGGGCTCTGTGGCATAAAATCCTAAGTGTTAGAAAAATGTTATGGAAAATTGTAATGTAATAAGGTGCTCATATGTATATCTGGAATTCTGCATGTATACATCTGGAACTCTGCTCTCTGGAATAAACACAGCTGCATTTATTTGAACGTGTGAAACAGATTTATACACACAGGAGAATAAATCTTGTATTGCACACTCAAATACACTAGAGTACAATATTTTAGTTGGCTGTGTATCACCGTTGTGAATTTTGTTTTTAATTTTTAAAAATTGGTTCAAAATTTGTCCTCTGATTTCAAGTTTAGAATTAAATAAATCAAAATCCAGGTAATTCGGCTATATATCTTTCCAGTTTTTCTAGGCCACAGTGAATAGCACTGTCTTTATAAAATACCAGAGACTTATTCATAGGTTTAACCACTGCTGTGCATGTGAGGGAAAATACTGCAATGGTAAAGATCAGCTTGAGATCTAAATTTAAACAAACAAAATGTTGACAATTTTAGTCTTTTATGATCAGAACTGATTTGCAGGTGTTATACTTACTGCTGTTTCCCCTTACTCAACTTACAACTATATTTCCAAGTATAAGCATTTATCTCTTTACTGTTACTTTGAAAGAACAGTGCAGTTGTGGGATTAGTTTTGCATTAGAAGTCAGTATTAGATGTTGCAGATGAGTTTTATCTGCACTTCCTTCCACTCAGAGCTCTTTGTTCTGAGGTCAGCCAGGAAGAAAAAGGATGAATGCCCCTCTTTCCTCCCAGACAGAAACATGGAAACAGGATGAGTACCCCCACAGGGACAGAGTACAGATGTGAGTTTGCTGTCACTGCAGAAGAAGCAGTTCAGGTAGTTCTGTCAAGAACTACTTAAAAAGAAGTAGTTCTTGTTAAAACTCTTCAACATTTCATTTAACAAGGTACATGAAGAGGGAATACAAAGACATCAGAGAACCTAATCTAGACATTTATTTTTTAGGAGACAGACAGCCTGAATCACATTTCCTAAATGTGACTGTGCATCCACAATGAAAGACAAATAAATCAACATTGTCCTTTAAATAGATAGACACTTCCTATGCTAAACCCAGTGCTGTGTCTTGCCTGAAAATAGACACACATGTTTTAGAAGGCCAGTGTCTTGTGTAGTGGATATAATGGTCTTTATTCCAAGACCTCCTCCTTTCCTTTCTCGGACAATTAATCTACAATGTAGCAGCCCATGTGCTAGAAGGTGACTTTCTGTTCCACTGATGCTGTTTTCTCACAGCACGGGGAAAGCCCTCCCAATGTATTGTATGCTGCATTCCTCCCCTATTTCACTTACTTTTGGGCAGCCCCTAAGATACTGCTCCACAGCCTTGGCTACACTAGAGCAAACCTTTCTCCTGAAGGTGTGGAGGGCTCCCTTCCTCAGTGACTGCTATTCAACACATAATTTTAAAGTTACTCTTGCTTCAGGCTGCCCAAAAGGCTCTCCGAAAGGTGTACCAGTTGCCTCTAGTATTGCCCATCTAAAGCGGCATCAGACACCTTTGTTGCAGACCCAGGAGACTGGTTAGCACTCTCACTTTATGCAAGCCTGCAGATATTCAGCTCTCACAGGCACAGGATACAGCTACTATTGATTCCACATATTCATTGTAGTTATGAAGTGGTGAACCCAAGCCATACCTAGGCTGACTTGTTCTCTTTGAGATTAGTCAGTCAGATGTCGAGGTCAGACAATAACCCCAAGAGCTCCTAATTCTTGCACACCTTCACATGATTTCAGCTTCATCAGAAAATTGCATATGTAGGTGTGATGTTAGCAGAAGGAATCCATCTTAAGGCTTCTCTGGAGAAAATTTTATAGGAAAATGGAAATGCAGGATGGTACCCAACGCTAGCAGAGGTACTCTGGTCAGACCTAGCAGATGAAAGGCCTAGGTAATACTGTTACAACAACAGTAGTCCACAGTGAACAGGTAAACATATACTTTGGTATAAGGAATCACAATTTGTTATGAACTGAACTGCAAGGAACTGAAGAACTCCAGCCCAGAACTGATGTTTCTTAGTGATACATATGCTTTTCTGAAAGGTAGTCTGTTTAATCCAAGGGAAGGGAAAGAACTGGGGAAAAAACCATTTTGCTATTAGATTTGCACTTTATTAAAAATTATGCATATAACCTTAGTAGCTCATCTCTTTATCTCAGGTCCTGTTCCTTTCTCACATAAAAAGAAATGTGCATATTTGTATGACATAGAAAGGAGGAGAGAGATACTGATACTTCTGAAGTAAGGAGAGAGACCATTCACAGAAAGAAGTAAGATGGAGTTTTTGGCTTTAAAGAACATAATGTTTTCTCTTGGACAGGCTGTCCTCCTATAAAACTAGTATTAGCTCTCTGGGACTTATTGGAAGCACTCAGGTGCCATAAGTGCCATTAGGTCTGAGTTATTAGGGAGGAGATTCTGCAACAGAGCATACAAAACCAGTGAGCGATATGTTTAGTGGATCATGACTAATTGGAAAAAAAAAAAGTCAGATGTTCCAAACACATACTTGTTGCAATTGCTGGATGACCAAACTGGTATTCCACAGCCCATAGAGAAGAAATTCCTCCATCCATTAGGGAGTGTCTGTAACTTACCCAGCCAAATTTTTTTCTGATCTGAACTTTTTTGTGTGACTGGAATATGAATGCTTCCTTGCTGTACTTGTCAGAGCAAAGCACTTTACCTTTTCAGACTTCTCTTTCAGAGAAATAGTTTGCGAGCTGTTGAGATGATTCCTGGTTTTTTAGGTTGACCAGACCCTTATAGACCAGTTTACAAATGACTGTAGCAAAATCTTGGAAAACATTTCTAATATTCATTTACTCATTGCTGTCATGCTGAAGTAGAGACTTTCTTGAGAAGTCCCTGTGTTGTTCTGCTGCCTGTGAACTATAGTTTGTGCTAGTGGAGTTCTGAAGCTACTCAGTAATTAAAATCACATCTGCCAATCTATTTTTCCTGTACTTATGATACATATTATCATGGCATTTGAGGATGTCTAAGTATAGATTTTGAGCAGAATGTCTAGTATAAACCAAGTGAAAATAGGTTTATATTAAAATCTCTAGAAACCATTGCTGACTAGATCTGGAATTAATTATTAGAGCACAATATTTTTTTTTCCGAAATTGTTTTCTTCCTTCCCCATCAGGTATACTAGAGTATTAAAAATTGTTCTATATATATTGATTTAGAAACAAAGTTTACATTCTTGTGTGCTTGCATTTCTCTTGGGCTTCCTGCTTCAGGAAGTACTGGCAAATAGGTAGTTGTTTGGAAAGCTGCCACTTCATATTACTTTAATCCATCCTGCTTCTGTTAATTTCAGCTGTGTACTCAAAATATAGTCTGGTGGTTTTAACAACAAGAATGAAATCTATTAACTATCTTTGTACTGGTCACATTTATGTTCCAGTTATAAATTATGTCAGCTGAGCCAAAATACTTGCATTTAGAGCAACATTTTACTTTGTACATACACCAGAAAGAAAAAATAGTCTCTCTCTTTCCCATTAGCAATTGGCCAATATATTTTTTTGCTTTTTTGCTTGGTTGTGTTCTTCTGCGGCCCATAGTCTGGGAAACTATAGATTAGCCACAGCTTTTTTCCTCTCAGTGGGTGAGATCTATGACTGATTTAAATCATATCAATACATTTTCATTCCTGAATATCTGCCCCATTGTGTCATGCTCAGGAAAAAAAATAATCTTCTTGGGGGCTTTAGGTCAGTCTTCTTAGCTAGAAATACAGGAAATGTTGCAGAAAGATCAGTCTTGTCAGCTCGTACACTATCATAGAATGATTTGCACTAAAAGGGGCCTTAAAGATCATCTAGTTCCACCCCTCTGCCATGGGCTGGAACACTTTCCACTAGACCAGGTTGCTCAGGGCCCCATCCAACCTGGTGTTGAACACTGTCAGGGATGGGACATCCACAACTTCTCTGGGCAACTGATTCCAGTGCTTTGCCACTCTCATAGTGAAGAATTTCTTCCTTACATCTAATCTAAATCTACCCTTTTTCAGTTTAAAGCCATTCCCCCTTGTCCTATCACTACGGACCCATGTAAAAAGTCCTTTTCCAGCATTCTTTCAGGCCCTCTTAGGTATGGAAGGCTGCTATAAGGTCCCAGTAGGGACTCTTGAAGGACACCAGTCGTTACTGGTCTCCACTGAAACAGTGTACCGCTGACTCTTTGAATGCCACCAATGCTAGTTGTAAAGCCACTTCAAATTAAGACATCTTGTATCCTCTCTAGTTTGAACTTACAGGACTCGCAAAACCTGTGTTTACCACTATGTGATCCTCAAGGTGGTAAAGAAAATTATTTTCATCATGAAGGACAGACAAATTTAGTGTAGTTGTTGAGATGCTATTCTCCTTTGCTCACTAAGAGCAAGAGTAGGTCTTACTTACTTGGTTCTTTTGCAGGCTGGAGAGGTTGAAAGGTCAAACCACTCTTTTTACCAGTGCTTTTTCAGTCTTTTCACTTGAGGAAGCAGAGGTATGTGCAATGCTGTGAGTCCCCAGGGTGTAAAATGCATCGGCACTGGATGAAGGCTGAAAAGGTTGGCTATGTGTATGGAAGTAAGCACTTAGCAACTTCTCAGGGGATAGTGGAAAGCATTCCAGTGCATCAGGCAGCTTCATACAAGTGTGTACAATGTCCCCCTAAGCTCTTTTTGCAATGGTATAACTCCATATGGCAAATAAACACCATAGATTTTAGAGTATCTGAAAGCCATCAAAGCATTTTAACTAGGGCCTCTCTTTGTAATGGACTAAATAGTTTCCTGATAAATCTCAAATTCTTTGTCTGTAGGTAGCACCACTACCAAGGTATCTCTAAAATGTTATTTCTACATGCCAGGAGTAGCTTTATTACAAGATTATCACGTACCATTATCTAACTCTGGTATTTGGTGATACGTCACATTTAGTGACAAAACATGATGAAAAATACTGAAAAAAATCACCTGTTGAATTTTTACATTTGTTTTGACAGGTGTCTTTTTGTCTTAGAAGCTATATAGGAATGTCAAGACAATGCCCTTTGCTTCTAGTAGCTGCTTCTCATGCACTCTGAGTAGCTTTTAAGTTCTCCACAATATTTAATGATAACATGTGCTCTAGAAGTCTTAAAAATAGACCTCCTAAAATTTGAACTTGGCCTCTTTTACTGAACTGATATTGACTAACAGGACAAATAATAGAATTTCATTAGATTGATGAATTAGGTGAAGATTACAGTGTTTTGATTTGAATAATTTGCAGCATACCTTGATTTTTTCTTGCAGTGAAAAATATAATTTGTTAGAATGGATTTTTTCTAATGTCTAAACTGACCTAGTAAATACTATTTATTTTCTTGGTTGTTTTAAACACCAAAAGCCACAAGTATTCAAGTATAGCTGTCACACAAAACACTGGAACTTTGATAATTTTTTTCATTCTTTTACTTTTTTTAGTACTAAAAGCAGTTTTTATTACAGAATAATCAATATTCCTCAAGTTCATTTCTTAGATACTGTGGTGGGGGGAAACAGTTTCCCCCCGCCTAGAGCTAAGAAAGTGGTAACCCCCAAGGGGGTGGTGACCCTTTGGGGTCGAGCCAATGAATGCTCCTGCAAAATATAAACATATCACTAAGACCGGAAGAGAAGGGTTGTAGTTGTAGTTGTTGTAGTTGTTGGAGGAGAAGTAGCCATGTTGTGAACCACGAGGAAGGGGCAGGAGCCCCTCTGGGGGGCCACAGCCCCCAGCCCCTGGTTGGGGGTCTACAGGGACTTGGAACAGTGTTAAAACTGGACTGAGTATCTGTAGCTGAAAGCTGGGGGAAGCTTCTGCACTGGGAGCAGCAAAGGGAGCAGCGACAAACAGCACTGACCGAGAAGGTGGCAGAGAGCCAACAGATAAGAACTGAAGAAGCAGCAGAAACAGCACACAGCTACGCAGAGAGACACAGAGTTGTCTGAAGAGAGAGAGAGTTTTGGGGTAAGGACTGCAACCAAAAGTCCCCCAAACTCCTTTGAGATGTCTCCTAGGAGGAGGGAGATGGACTCTTACTTGAGAAGAGTCTCAGAGTGCTACAGCACTGCTGAAAGAGGAGCTAAGAAGCTCAGGTGTCCCGGGAAGCTGGACCAGGACAGCCGAAGGAACGTGGAGGGGGTGACCTTGGCCTTCCCCCCTTGCTGCTGCTAAGCTAAGAAGCTAGCTAGCAGCCTGAGATCAGAGCCAGAAGCTCTGCAAGGGGCTTGAATCCCCTGAAGATACAGATGGTTGCGAAGACCCCTGCGCTTCGTGATATGACCGTGGTGGAGCGACCTTCGTCTGGGTGAACACAGCCCATGGAAGAGAAGACCCTCGTTTGGAGACGAAGGGCCGAGGGGCTTGGACTCCCCTCATGTGTATTGGCAAAGATCCAGCTACAGCTGCTGCATGGAAGAAAGAGAGATACTGCTGCCCTAGAAAGACTTGCTGCTCAGAGAGAGGAAAGGATCTTTTTCCTTCTTCCCTCCTGGATTTTATTTGGAAGGGAGAAGAGATTTGATCCATTGTTAATACAGTTTTGTCATGGTAGAGATAGTTAAGATTGTATATGATGTATTATAATATTTATTTGTACGGTGTCTTGTAATATATTCCCTTTCCCCCATTTTGAGTATCATGTGGTGTCTGGAAAACCCATCTCACACTGGGTTGAGATGTGGGAGGGGGGCTAGGACTCGGGAATTGGATTTTTGGGGCTCTCAAACCATGGCAGATACATCAAGGAAATAGTAGTTTTTAAAAAAAGGTTTAATTTGCTTTGCATCATTCCTATAAACTGTTTTAACAATCTGAAGCAACAGAAGCAAGTGTATTTTGTATTTGTGCATGTACTAGCAAAGCAGGTGTTCCGATCTGAGTGCTGAATCTTTTAGAATAAGTAACAATTGTCTAAAACTCCTATTACAAAAATGCTTCAAACTTTGCTGTTTGAATAAAAATAGTATCACAAACTTGATTCTCTCAAGTATAATTTTAAATTTATAACAAGTGTGGATACAAAAGTCTCTTTTTATCAACAAGCTGTGTTTTCCAAAAATAAGTAGCATTTTATTATTAATAAATAATATAAAAATATAATACATATTTATAATTAATAAATACTATAAAAATATACATATAGAGTATGGCCTTTTATTCAAAACATGCTGTTGTTTTGCCTCAAAAACAACTTCTGCCTTGAGCGAGTTCTCAGAAGAAAATAAATGAACTTTTTACCAGGGTCTTATTCATAACTTTTTAAATGTCTGAACTTGGTGAGAATGGAAGATGCTGATGAACTTGAGTAACGAGGAGAACAAGAGAAGAAGTGAACAGGAGGATAACCTAAAAGACTCAATCGTGAGTACCTTAGGCACGAAAAGTTACTTTACCATATGATTAATGTTGGGTATGTGTGTTTACATAATATGTGAAATGGGTGAGGGAAATTTCACCGTGAACCTGATGGTCTAACATAAACCAGAGAACATGTATCTGAGCTAAAGGTGAAAGAATTTTCTATGGGAATCAAGCATACACAACTGAAGGGAAGCTGATGGCAGCGGCAGTCAAGTGCCTGTAGATACAGAAATTTTGCTGTTGATAAAATGTATTACAACTTTTGAGTGCCATTCCTGTCCTCTTTCCGTCAGACGGAGAGTGACATTCATTTACAGGGCCTGGCTGGAGGAACACTATAAATAAAGGAGTTTTTTCTGTGTTTTTATTCAAAGAAAATAATACTGGACAATGTGCATGACAGCAAAACTTCACATAGCTTTACAGCTCCAGAGCTTTAAAGTATTTTAATACCCACAGACTATTTTTAAAGACTACTTCTTAAGACTGTATTTGCAGTGCTGATTAGTGTAAGTTTCTCCTTGCAACATAGTTTAACAAAACCTGTTATACTCACTCTTCATTCTGTGCTATGGGGCCCATAATGGCAAGTCTCAGCCTCTTGGAAGTGAGAAGCTTAAGAGTTGTTTCAAATCGGTATTAAGGAAATGAGGTGTAAATCTGTTAATTACTGTAATTACTGTAAATTACTTTTTCATCAAAATGAATTATCAGTTTTTCCAGATTTCATTGAGTTTTAGGGATGCCAGGTGGTGGAAAATTCAGAGTGCTTTCAAACATGAACATAGCTCCAGATAAGTGGGAGGCAGGGTAGGAAGAAGAAGGAGAAGGGTTGTTGTTACAGCCAAAAATCTATGTTCTCTAAGTGACTTACCCAAAGACATTCTAGAAATCAGCAGAAGATCTAGAAATAGAATGCAATTATATTGCTTCTCAGTCTTAATACTGTCCTTACTTACTCCAGTCATAGTAAATCTTGTCCTGGTTAGAACGGCTGGGACCAATTCATCCCTGGATGGGTGTAACCCAAAACTGTGTATTCTATAGCCTCCATGCCATTTCCCAAAAACTGCTGTCAGTAGAGGCCTGCAAGGTGGGAAGATGTTCCTGTACCCTTTTATGGAATTCCCCGCTCTGATATCCTTATATGGAATTCCCTGCTCTGATAAGAGGGACTGAGCATCCACATGCCCTTTTATGGAATTCCCTACTCTGAGGGAGGGACTGAGCACTCCCGCCTGAACTGGAGAGTATATAACTGGGAGTTTCAGAGCCTTGGGGCTCTCTCTCGTGGGACCCAGAGGAAGACAGCAGACCACCGCTGCTCCCAACCAGGCTGAGACCACCACCCTCGACTGGACTGCAATCACCACTTCTGACCAGACTGCAGCAGCTCTCCCACCAGCAGGTTTATTCCCTCTCCCTTTGCTTTGGACTTGGGGGGTGGGCCAAGGTACACCACTTTTGTTCATACCCCAGGGTGCTGGGTTTGTACATTTGGGTTTTGTGGATTAAAACCAATTGTCTGTCTGTATAATTGTACTTATTGCATTATTTTAATAAATTGTTATTCTGACTTATAAATCTCTCTTTTGAATTGAGTTCATTTTGCCTTGCTGGTTAACTTTTAAACCAGCAAAAATCTTTTGCTTGGAAATATGTAAATGTTTGTGTTCATACAATGGATTAATTTTGCTTTTGCAAAGTTATTCCTGTTCTATTTGGTATTTTAATGTAGGCAATTTGGATCATGTTTTATTCATATCATAATTGCTCATACTGTGGTGAAATTTTGAATAGGACTAGAACAAATTATATTTTATAAGTGTGTACATTTTTGTAGCACAGGATGTGAGATAAGCAGGCAACAATTACTCTGCCTTGGCTTTGCCTCTGTTTAAAATTATGAAGGAAAATTATCAGTAATTTTCTATCCCATCTCCTTTTCATTTTTTTATCCCTCTGAACCTGTTTCACTTATTAACATTTGCAATAGGCAGATATTTTGTGCATATAAAAGGAAACTGATAGCTATTATACACTGGCTAATAACACAACAAAACTTTGAGAGCAACAAATTAACAGGAATCTGTGAATCCGCCACAGAAAATGAACAATTAGTGAAAGCTGGTGAACTCAGTTAACCAACATGGTTGAATTTTGGGGGAAAGCAACTTATTTAACACACCCACATGCTGGAAGAGCTCAGCTGAGCTAGAATTGTGAGTAGAAAAAGCCTGGGAAGGTCAGCAGTCTAGGTCCAATAGGATTAAAGCCAGGAGTACTTTTTACTCTCCTTAAAAAAACCAAGAAATTTGAAAGGAGAAGAAAGTCATGTCCACAAAAATTTCAAGCTGAGTATTTTTCTGACCCCATGGAGAAGTCTCCTGTGGAGATATCCTTGGTCATGGGACACTGAGAGAAGAAATATCTTGGAAGAGAGGCTCAGATGTCACACTGTGAAACAATGCCTAGCATGGTAGTGTTTTAGACTGTGTGGTTTGGCCTCTGATGAACAATTCTTGCTGTTAAATGGAAAGTGCTAAATGAGTTGTGCTCAGGGCACTAGGATGAAGTTGACAGCGGTACTTGTTCATGTCAACCCTCTGTTGTCCCGCTCTTAACCCAAGGAGCTGTTCCATTGGGGCAGCTGTTATGGACATGCTTTGTGTTGCACCTCCAGCCACTGTCGACTAACGGTATATGTAATAAGAGTAAAAAGTTAAGAGTGCAAGTCAGGCTGTAGGTAATGGTATAGAGCTAGGAAGAAACTTATTTTGGAGGACAGTCTTACGATATTGTGTCCTGTGGAGTTTATTACTTCTTCATCTCAAACATCTGGCACTGATCATAGCTGGAGGGCAGTACTGGAGCAGGTTATTGATTTGATCCAGTTTAGTGCTTCTGTAGTCCTACCGAGAATAAGCTGATGCACTATGAGCAACTTACTGTAATGTTGTTTTTATGTTATTCCTAACTTCATAACAGTATCCATTGTACTTAAAACACTGATCTTTTTAGTACTTCTGTTCAAATGAAGCCCCACTAAAAATACACAGAAGCTCAACAGCATTATGAACAGAGCTTGTTATACATTAGGGAGTTCAGTCGGATTCTTAAAATCTTAAACTGTATTGATTGACTTTATGGCATGTATTCATGCTCTGCACTCTTGAAAACTAACTCTATCCAGAAAGGAAGTTCTGTATAGTGATAGGAATTCTTCAATATTGCAGCATAATCAACACTGTTTCTACTGCAATACCTTTCTCACTTCCCAAAGCAGATTTTTCTTTTCAAGTGATGCAACCTTTTCTCAATGTCTATGCACCCATCTCTCTTACTAATGGCCCAATTGCCTGTGGTTCCTGGTGCTGCTTTCAAATTGGTTCTCATGAACCTCATCTAACCTCTATTCTCCAGGTTTATTTCAGTCTTAGCTGTTATGTCAAAACTCAGGAATTGTCATGGAGGTCTTGTGCAAATTGCAAATTGGGGATGAAGGAGCATATTTGACTTCTGAAAAGGTATTTAGAGTAGTGAATATCCTCCTTAGCAGCTGTAAGTTCATGTATTCGCCTGTTGGTTGGACCTAAAGGCCTCCAAGTCTGTTCCATATGGGCCTGGAGAGTTTAGGGGCACTGAAGTGAGATACAGTGCAGGTTTCTTTCTGGATCCCAATAAGAAAGTCTGAACAAAAAAAGTCTTAGTAACTGCTTTAATGAGAAAGAATAAGAACGTGAATATAGATAGCAAATTAATCTTAGATTAATGCCCTTCAGACCCTGGGCATTCCCCATTTGTGCAGCATCAGTTGGAGTACAGACAGATTTTCCCCTGGTTCGCTGCACAGAGAAGATCCAACCCTGCCTGTGTAGAGTACTTCTCTCTTTTGGTCCTTTAAGGTAATATGTAATTTCCTTACAAGAAAACAGCTGTATTGCTAAAGGATGTTCTCATGAGAACTTGCTGCACTTTCAGAGACGGCAAGACCACCCAGGTAGTGTAATTGCTGGTATCGAGTGGGAGTTACCTGCAGGCTTCTCTGTTACTATTAGCTGAGTGAGTTTATCCTGCAGCTGAGTTGATGCAGCACTGTACAGACCCACGCTCCTCCAGGTTAACTATTCTGTGGATTACTACCTCCTGAAAGTGCAACAGTTTCTCCGTCAGGACCAAAACAAAGACCTAGAGTGAGAATCAAAGTAAGAGATATTGAATCATGAATTCTGTTTTTTTTTTGTTGTTGCTCAGTTGCTCAGTATATCACTGTAACAATTTCCACATCAGTAACTCATCAGTGACAGCTTGTGAGATGGAACTGGCAGGTGAGAGCACTGATGCCCAGCCCTTCACAGGCCTAGAACCTCAACTGACTTTCCTGCCTCTGGGCGGCAATGTCGTCTTTACAATTCATGAGTATCCCATACTTCTGTCTTTTGATAACAGTGCAGAGGTATTTCTGTCTGTTGCTCCCCTTTTGTTTTCCCCACTATTTCATTTCCTGATGCTTCAGGACACTCTGAACAGATTCTTACTTTGAACTCAGTGTTAAAATTTCTGTAGAAACCTGGTAATGCCTGTACCTGCCAAAAGTATGTAATGGGTCAAGAGATAGGGCACAGACATCTAAAATGTATCTGTCTCTCCTGATGCCCTATGCCTCAGTTCTCATAGAGGCACTATTACCACATGGTTACCATTTAACTTGTTTGCTAAAAACAAGCAGGGAGGAAGATGGATCAAACTGGGAGTTCTCACTGTATACCTGGAAGAATAACCAAGAAGGAGTAATGTTACTTGCAAATGAATGCAGAATATGAGGTTACATTCTCTGAGAGCAATCTTTGAGATTGCTCATTTCCTTAGTTCACAAAGGAACTAAGGCAGAAAGGGCTCCACTTTATCAGTAAATGAAGAAAAGTGGATCTGAGACTGTTCTAGATAAATTGAGTTCGCTTATTTTCACTAACTCAGATAAGTTGAGGACTATTAAAGTATCATGCTGCCTGGCAAAGATTGCACATTCTTATATTATTGAGGAGACAATCATGACTCCATTTGTAAGTTTACTGAAAATGCCTTTAAATAGCAAATATGTCTGTGTTTAACGTGGTTTTGCATTGTTAGACTTGACATACAAACAATGAAATGAGAGGAGCGTTAAATATAACTCTGTGCTTGGAATGCCATGCTTATGCAAGAAACCACACCAAACTGTGAGGCAAACAAGGAGAAAAAAAAATCACAAGTATTAGTGGGAAACAAATGTGCTTCGGGGTTGCCAGGCAAAGCATACGGAGGTAATAAAACAAAAGGGATTTTTGAAGAGGAAAAAAGGCAGAGCTGCAACTGGAAGTCTATTCTCTTGTTTCGCTCACCTCTCATTTTAGGTGTAGAACAAAGTAACATTTGCATCTGAAATGCTTCACAGATGTTCTGCTGGTGGAATGGAACGGGCATGTGTCAAGATCAAAGTCCACATCCTGTTTATGCTTTGACTGCTGTTTCTTTCAAAGGCTTTCTGTGGGCTTTAAGACAAGAACAAGACTCACCTCCAAGTTGAGTCATTGCTAAAATTTTTGTATCAGCATAATGATGTTTAATTGGGAATGGAAGCATCCTAAATGTGCTGGTTTCACTACAGCATGTAAAACCCATCACAAATACTATTCTAGCTTTTCGGGACTTTAAGAAGATCACTTTCTATCCTTCTCTCTGCTGTGTACTTACAAGTTGTAACTTTTTATAGCAAGTATGGTGATAATCTAGGTTTTGTCATCCTAAATTCACCTCTGCAATTAAGGTCCTCCTAACCGGAGGCACCTCTCGACCTGGGAACAGTGTCTGAGGAATAGCTCTCAGTGGGCCTTTCCCCAGCTGTTCCGAAAGTCGCAGAGTTGCACAAGGCTTAGGGTGATAAGTGATGCATGGAAGAAGGTTACATAGTCCCAGCTTTCCTGGATTTTGTCCATGAGACAAATGGTGATATTTGTTGTATAGTTCTGTGTTTCAGGCTTGGATTTTAAAAGGATCTTGAACTAAAATGTTCTTGCATTACAAAACCCTCATGCATTTGTATATGGGCACAGAAGCCCCCTTTGGTGGGGCTTTCACAGGCTATATGCAAGTTATCATGCAGCAACACAGGGGACACGCGGGAGTAAGATGCAAGGTAATGGTCATTTATCCTGGTTTTCACTGCATAAATAGTTAGTATTCTTGTCTCATTAGTATTATCTTGACAATGAATACCTCACCATTCTGGCTTTAAAGGTATTTTCCTCAAATTTCTATTGTTTTATATGTCTGCTGAGAGGAACATGTCTTCTGTAAAGTTTCTGAGAAGATATCCACCAGCTGCAAAGCATTATACTGCCACTGCTTTTAACTATGTATTTAGCAGCATTTAATTGGTAGAAAACAATTTCTCTGATTGCACTTAACAATAATGAAACACTTACTGGATTCCTTCTAATAACATTTTAAAAAGGGAAGAAACCACTGCCCACACATATTCTAATCAGGAGCTTCCACTGAGTTTAATTAAATCACATACCCTACTCAACCTCCCCATCCTTAAGTACCAGGAGAAAAACTCAGTTTTAAAGAATATCTTGCAAGTTAATAAATCCTGGCTGCGCTGACTAGAGTTGAGAAAAGTGTCAGGGATTACTGTCTGGCAGTAAATTATTTTCCTTAGGTTGAAGTGGCTGCATAAAATGATGCGTGGTGAGCTCATTTGGCTGCAGTCAATGAATGGTACCAAAAGCAACCACAAATAATAATGAGGGTGAAGGTTGTTCTGTTTTTTTATTCCATTCCATTTGTTTTACATTATGCCATTAGTTCTGATGAAGAGGAATGTTGTACTCCTTTTATCCTCCACAATAGAAAGGATTCAGAGAAATTAATGAAGGAAATAGCCAGACTGTCATTGCATAGGGGTAGTGGGAATCTTTTATTTTTTTCTCTTCTGTGCTTCTGTAATGTTGGGAGAGTAATAATGAGGAATTTGCTTTCTTTGAGTGGTATGTATTAGGGAAAAGGCGAAATGACATGAGGTTTTAATGGTTTCTGGAAAGCAGTTGCTATGTAGAGCAGAAAAAAATGGTTAAAGAAACCCCTAGGATATGAAGCACTACTCCAGAGCTTCACTTTTGTGCCTTTGTGGACCTGGAATACATTGTAATCCAGAAAAAGGGCCACAGCTAGATCCTTGTTTATAGTGATCAAGCGTTCTGGTTAAGGCCTGTCTTTTCTGGTAAAATTTAGTGATCTTTCCCTCTATGGAATCAATGGCCATGCATTGATAGTATTAGGGAGAGAAATTTTTTCATTGGTCTTTGTATTTTTCCTTTTCCATGACTTGTCCTGTTTTCTACTCATGAGTTTCTTTCTGAGTCAAGTAATAATCTGTGCAGCTCTGTTAATAAAGTAATGTTGAAAACAGACCTTACCATGTAAGATATATAAAGAACACAGAGTTGACAGCTATGCTTATCTGTCTGTTTGCCTTGAATTTGTCAGCCATTTCAAACATAATCATTTAGATTTGAAAGAGACACAACTTTTGTATGCAGTTTTCAAGATACCTTATTCACTTGTGTCAAAACTTGAAGTGATAGAGTTTGATTCTGCATCTAAAACTGGATTCTCACTGGAGCTGTTCAGTATTGTCTTTAATGGCATTACCCAAATGAACATGTCAGAGGGGACAGCTATTTATGCGATTATAACTATTCACTGTAGAAGTTTTTGATTCTCTGGCAACAGGCAAAACCAATATTCTATTTCTTTCTGTGCAGTTATATAAACACGGAACATCTTCATCCTTTGTGAGAAGAGTGATGTAATGAAAATCACCATCTGTGGTATTAATGCTTAGCAGCTGTGATCTTTTTGTGCATAAATAAAGGATCATGTGCCCATCCATGATATCTTATATTTTTGATACCTGGTTCTTTCAGCAACGCTATCACTGGAATCTATTTAAGAAAAACAGTCGCTGCCCAGTCAACAAGACATTATGTTTATAACTTTAAATGGCTGATTTTTCCCCTTAATAACCCACCTTACCATGCCTGGGAAGTTACATAATCAAAGAAGAGTGCATGAGAGTTCTATTTTTTGTTATCATATAAGCTTTTAAGCCCATGGTACTTAGTTACAAACTTATAAACTGGGAGTGTTAAGCATCTACAATTTCAGATAATATTGTTTGTGATTAAAATGCCTTTAAATTAAGCCTGAAGATCTCAGATTTGACAGGAAGCTGAAATATTTAAAATTAGTATTTCAGCAGCTTTTTGTTTAAACTTTATTGTGTCTCATTTTCTAAGCTGTGACCTTAGCCTAGAAATGTTTTATTCATTAGGCAGTATGACAAGTTGAATATGAGTGAGCAGTGCCCTGGCAGCCAGGAGGCCCAACCATGTCCTGAGGGGCATCAGGCAAAGTATCACCAGCTTGTCGAGGGAGAAAATTGTCCTGCTCTGCTCTGCACTGGGGTGTCCTCACCTTGAAGAGGGGAAGTGGAGGCGCAGACACTGATTTTTTCTCTGTGGTAAAGGCAATGGCCTGAAGTTGTGTCAGGAGAGGTTTAGGTTAGATATTAGGGAAAGGTTCTTCACAGAGAGGGTGGTTGGGCCCTGGAACAGACTCCCTGGGGGAGTGGTCACGTCATGAAGCTTGTCAGAGTTCAAGAAGCACTTGGACAACAATGTCCCAAACTCAGACCCCATGCTTTAGATGTCTGTGTTTTGCAAAATTACTTCTCTAGAATCACAGTCATAGAATATTCTGAGTCAGAAGAGGCCCAGAAAGATCAGGCCCCACTCCCGGCCCTGCACAGGACAACCTCTAGAATCACAACATGTACCTGAGAGCATTGCCCAGATGCTTCTTGAACTCTCTCTCAACTATCATTAAAATATGAACATGCTGTTCAGTTTTCACTTGCTTTGGCCAAAATAGTTTTTTCACTTGTAATTTGTATGAGGGGTGTATTTCTGTGTCTTAGATTTAACATAAACAATATTTGCATAATTTTCCTTGATTTCATTTTTCTCATATCCCTTAGAGTTAAGTTTTGGATAATTTTTTTATTTTATTCAGATTTCCATAAAAAGGAAAACTAAGAAAGGATCCTTCTACCTGCTGTAGACGTGGTGGTTTTATTGGAACCTCCAGAGGTATCTTCCAACCTAAACCATTCTGTGATTCTGAGGACAACGGATTTTACAAGGTCAGAAAAAAAGAAGAAAAATAAGAACTCTGAATGTGAATCTGGTGAAGAATTACAGCCTTTCCTGTAAATCTGAAATTTCATTTTCAGATGCTGTGTGGGAATAACTCTCTATGATTTCCCATGAACCATATTCACAAGTCTCCAAGATGAGACCACAGTTAATGATCACCAGTTAGATGGCAAGATGGTGCTGCTGCTTTTTCTCAGTCAAAACAGATGTGATCTAGACAGGAACTGATGGTATATCAGACAGCAACACTGTGCAGAAAGTACTGAGTGGTTAATGTGCTGTTGATAAACTATGTAGGATAATGCTCAGAGCATCATATTACATTATTAATGCTACACTGAAAAGGATATCAAGGGGCTTTTGTGGTTTATGAAGTAAACTGTTTTCACTTGGTAGTAAATACAAGATGATGATGCAGGCAAATAATAATCATGAAACCACAGCAAAAAAGTTTTAAAAATGCCAGTGCATTTTAAAATGAAATTAGACTGAAATTATACTCTTTTTCATAATTCTTTATTTTTCATACAAAATAAAGCTTTGGTCAGAAGTGTGTCTGGGTATGAGATAGGGAGACTGTTGCTCTAAACAGTCAGTCACTTGTGGCTTTCTGTATTAGGAGAACCAGTCCTTTTAGAATGATATCACTTGCAGAAATGAATAGGTAGATTGCAGCTGGTAGTCTCTGCCCACATGGGACAAAGGGCATACTTTTCCCCAGGAAATGAGAGCTAGCACTTATTCCTTATGACTACTAATCAAAATCCTTTTAAGCAAAGAAAAGGGGGATAAAACACAGACACATACACTTTCTGTCCTGCTCCTGTGGTCTAGGTAAGAATTTGACAGTAGTCCAAATGCTTACTCTGAGAAGTAAGCATTTGATGATAGAAGTTCATCTGGTCTGATTGTCTGTTTCCATGCTGGAAGATTCAAAGGAAAACTATTTTTACTGGTTTTGTAAAACTCTTTTTCTAGAAATAAAAAGGAATTATCTTTATAGTAGAGAGAGATATTCCTTTATTCCTGAACCCTGGTGCTGGTGTTTCCGTGTACGAAAGCCAAAGGATTTCTTGGAATACATTCAGACTTGCTCCTTTGAATGTCTTTGGTGTCCTTTGCACAGATTTTTCCCTCTAAAGTGTTAGGATTATCTTTATTTGTGAGGAAACCACTTTAAAGTTGACCATGTCTTTATCACTTTGCTAATTTTATTTTTTATAGTCGATGATGATAAAAATAATAAGAAAAATAAACTCCTTGACTTCAATAATTTATACTTGAAATCAAAACTCTCAAAACTCGACTAGAAAGACAAAGTATCATTACTTTACTTACCTGGGAGGCCATTCCTGCAAGATGCTTTTATTTGTAAGGGAAAAACATGATACCTTATACTCTGGAGCTCTGGAGACTTTCACATTTTGCTACTTAATGTCTAAACTTCCCCATGAGGTTTCTAAAATGCCTGAAAATTTGAATGCACTTTAAGAATGAAATATGGGAAGGATTTTGAATATGCTGATTATTTAGGAGCTAGATTAATAATCTGATTTGCAAGGATCATTCCTTATTAAAATGCTACCCTTTTACATGTGCTCTTGGTAGACCATTGTGGTGGGTTCACCCTGGCTGGATGCCAGGTACTCACTAAAGCCTCTCTCTCACTCCCCTCTGCAAGAGGACAGAGGAGAAGAAAAAAAAACAGCGAAAGATTCATGAGTTAAGAGCTGGGAGAGGTTACTTACTTATCACTGTCATGGGCAAAACAGACTCAAAGTGGGGATATTAACTGAATTTATTACTAACAGGGTCATCTCAAAAGAGCGAGAAGTAAAATAATCTTAAAAACACCTTCCCCACCCCTCCTTCCTTCCATGTTCTCCCTCCTCCCCCAGCGGTGCAGGAGGATGGGCAATGGGGGTTACAGTCAGTGTTGTTTCTGCTGCTGCTCAGGGAGAGGAGTCCTTCCCCTGCTCCCTTGGAGTCCCTCTCACAGGAGACAGTCCCTGATGGACTTCTCTGGTGTGAGTCCATCTCACAGGCAACAATTCTTCATGAAACTTCTGTCCCATGTGTCACTCCTCCATGGTGTACAGTCCTTCACGAATGAGCTGTACCGACGTGGGTCCCCCACGGGGGCAACAAGTCCTACCTGGGAAAAACTTGCTCCAGCCTGGGCTCCTCTCTCCACGGGCTGCAGGTTTCTGGCAGGACCCTGCTCCATCTTGGACCTCCCATGGGGTCACAGCCTCCTTTGGGTATCCACCTGTTCCAGCTCCTCCATGGGCCGCAGGTGGGTCTCTGCACCCCGATGGTCCTCTGTGGGCTGCAGGGGCACGGGTGCTCCACCATGGGCTGCACCATGGGCTGCAGGGACCTCAGTTCTGGTGCCTGGAGCACTCTCCTTCTGCACTGACCTTGGTGTCTACCTAGTTGTTTCCATGTTCTCACTCTGCTCTTCCCTGGCTGGAATTCTTTCTGTGCAATACCTTCTGTTCTTGAATATGTTATCACAGAGGCCTTACTGTCACTCCTAATTGGCTCGGCCTTGGCCAGCGGCAGGAAGCCCATCCTGGAGCTGGCTGGCATTGGCTCCACAGGACAGGGGAAGCTTCTAGCAACTTCTAACAGAAGCCACCACTGTAGCCCCCTGCTACCAAAATCTAGCCACAGAAACCCACTACAACCATATACATACTTTCTACATACTTTCTCTGCTTAGTCACAACAGTCACTTAGTTTTTTGTCTTATTTTTTTACAATGTTAACTCAAAATACTCATCTTTCCTACTAAAGAAAGGATAGCCAGTTCCTAGGTCTTGTTTTGGTTGAAAGGATTCCAGAACAAGCTGTTAGAATGATATTCCTGGGTACAAAGGAGTCTGCAGCTCACTGGACTAGAGAGCTTTTGACATGCTCCCTGACACCCTACACAGCACACCTCCTCATTTGTATTAGGCTGGCAATCTTCCTTGTGCATCTATTATCCAAGGATCATCTTGGCTGTATACTTATCAAAAAGCTCTCAACAACTCATAAACCATTTTGTATCTCTCTTTGTACCACGTGGTCTGGTACAGGAAGGGAATCCCGCTCCTGTTGTATGTACTGAAAGAAAGTGGCTGTAACTCTGCAAGAGATATTGCTACCTGGTTCTGTCACAGATGTTTGAACTGATGAGGCCAGGACCTTGAATCCAATTAACCTGCCTTTCTCTGCCAGTGTATGCCTTCTAAGAAGGCACAGATCCACCAGACATGCTTGTCTGGCACATTACATGTCAAAGGAGAGACCCGAAATCCAGATAGAGATAGCTGTGGAGCAGTCCTGCTGGAAAATGTAAGAGAAACTGCAGTAAAATCCAGTAGGTTGATGTAGTAAGCTAGTTGCAAACGATGGCCAAACATTCCTGTTTCTGCTGTGTTGATCTATATGTCTCTTTGTATGCATAATTTCTTAACAATTCCAGATGCTTAATGTTTGCTTAAGAAAGCTAGAACATCAACCATGTAGCTGTACCAAGTATGATTGCTGCTCATTCTTCTTCTCGTTGGAAGTCTTATTTCCTTCTGTTTGGCTGGCTGCTTACCCCAAGGCAAAGGAAACTATTGGTATTAAATGCAATGAATGGCATCATTGCTTGATTTCTAGAACTGCTTTTACACCAGACAAGAAAGCAAGGGAGGAAAAGTGCTTTGGCACAGAGTTTGATCAGTGTTTTGAGCTCTTACTTATGCTGTGTGCTTAATTTTGGCAGTTTGCCTTGAGATGGTGAATAAAACTGTCTGCATATTAAAAAGTAATATTAACCATTAATTTTGTTTGCTAAAGCAGAATCCTATGGAAAAAAAAAAAGGTAAAGCAAGATGTTCACTACCCCTTGTCTACTTCCCTTTTTTGTCTTCTATTCTAACTTTCCTACTGGTTGTGGTCAGACAGAGTGAGGGTAAAGCATAGCTGTTTTTTCTGACTGACAGCTACATGACATTTCTTACTGTGCAAGTACTCCAAACATCATGACCCTTGGGCATGCTGGTGTAACAGCAAAACAGCTGATGTTTATATATTTGGAAACTTTGCTCCATTGAAAGAACTGTGATTTCTTAGGCTAAAAGAATGATGAGGTCTTTCCTGACCCTGAAACAGTCAATAGTCCAGAGGACTTGCCTTGTACCCTGAGCAGAGTGGCCCTGGATGGTATCTCTTACACCAGGTATGTCTCTTAGCAATGGACTCTTCTATGATAAGGGGAATGTTTTTGGATTTTTATGATGCTTCATAACATCTCTTATTTCTTTTGATAAAGGCGGGGAGGGGAAGGAGTGGGGGGAAGGAGGAAAAGGTCAAATAACAATGCCTTGTGAGATTAAACTTGTTCTTCCTTTAATTTATCAGGCCTCAGTGGCCGCCTACTTTTGCATTTAATCAAAGGAACGAGCATTTATTGGAGCATTTTTTCAGTGTGCTCAGAAAGCAGAATAAGAGATAGAATAAGGGCTCCTGGAAAAGGTAGACTATTCACATATAGGGGTAGTAATTTTAACTGACATGGAAGGCAGCAACTCTACTTGTGAGCCTTGAGATGCTATTTATATGTTCTCCACATCATGGCATAATGGCAGCTGTCCTCTTTTTTCCTTCTCCTGAATGGTCAGCTGATGATGCTGTAAAATGTCTCCTTTGGAAAAAGAAAAGAAGAGCCTCCTAAAGTTTTCTCAATGCATTCTTTGTGAATACAGTGACTTGGGTATGCCAGTGTCATATACTGATGACATATGCATACTCACCTTGCTGGACCTCTTCAGTTTCCTGTGTTTTAAATCCATGCTGTTGTGTTGAATCTCAGTCCAAAACAACAGTAACTAACAAATGTTTATACAAATACAGGTAATTTACTTTTTTTTCAGAATGCTTTCTGTCTTTTTATAGCCAGCATTTAAGGTGTGAGAACACCTTCTCATCAGTTTTGGAGAATTTTAGACTCATCATTTTCATGTGACTGATATGTTTATAAAGCTTCTTTCTTTCCTACATCCATACAATTGGATTGGAAGTACCATGGCAAGA
Source organism: Neopelma chrysocephalum (assembly GCF_003984885.1). Classification (NCBI taxonomy): domain Eukaryota; kingdom Metazoa; phylum Chordata; class Aves; order Passeriformes; family Pipridae; genus Neopelma; species Neopelma chrysocephalum. The sequence goes on along the minus strand of NW_020897689.1, from coordinate 29,724,565 downwards.
ATTGTTTTTTTCAGGAAAGAGAAAATTCTCATCAGCTTCTTTGTTGGAGGATATTTTCACTTCCTCAAAAAGAATTTGTGCAAAGCAGAAGCTATGCTTCAAGAAGAAGGTCCTTTTTTTCTAGTAGGACATTCACATTCCCCTTCCAATCCACAGGGTAATTTTAAGCTTGCTTGGTTAGGTTTTGGGTAAAGTGACAAAAGTACCTTCACCATCCTTGGTGAACACTGTGGATATGGGAGCAAAATGCTCTTCCATTGCCATCAAGCAGTCCTGTCTTTATTCATTACACTTACTATTCACGAACTCTTGATTATGCTTACTATTCCAGAACTTTCCAAAGCTCTCAAATGGGCATTAAAACAACCAGAAATGCCCTGTAGGGTATGTGACTTTGTGCAAGAAAAAGATTAGGGGCTAGATATATCAGATATCTTGTTTAAATGTAATTCAAATTTCAGAGACCTATTCAGTTCACAGAGAGAGGTAAGTCTCCGCAAAAGAAAGGAAGCAATTCTGAGCACCTTTACTGTATACCTGAAGCAGGCAGTCTGAACAGCACTTTTAATACAGCTTAGTACCTAAGGATTGCCTGCTTCCAGGAGAATAGCTTGAAGATTGCTTTTGTACACAAAACTGACTAGCTGTCAACTAGTGGAGGCTGTGACAGTGAACTTCCATATTGTAATGGTCACTTTTTTCACCCTGCTAAGGAAACTTGATATTTGTCGTCAGCTTCTGTTGCTCAGAGTGTGTTTGCAGTGGTTTCTAGAAAAATGACTCTGTCATCACATCATTCCCTGCAGGTCATGCCAGGCCTGCATTACTATTGTGTGTGTCCAAGCTGAAACCACAAATAGTGCTGCAGTGAGTAATGCTGCTCTGAAAAAAAGCTATGTGGATTTTGCTTGGTCTTGTCGTCTTCTGCTATCTCACTTTTGAAGTCCCTCAACTCATTTGCAGTCAGCTGGACTCATGGCTCCTAAGACCTATAAAACTGATGATGATAATGAATTTTAATGTCCAACAGCATCTTCCACATGTTGCTTTACTGCTATCTAAAACCTGGACTGCATCTTGGGATGATTTATGGGATACTGGAAGATTTGAGTGAGAAAATTGTTTTCTTTATCCCTTGTTGAAGTCCTAGAATCCAATTAGACATTGTACGGTGGGCTGCAAAATAATTACAGAGTGCGTGTTGTTCACTGGAATACTTTGGATCATGCAATTTCCGCCCCCCCCACTTCTCCCCAAATGCCATCCAGGTGTTCTAAAAGAGCACTGAGCTGTATGGGAACATGGAGATTCTTCACACATGGAGATTAGCTTATGCCAAAACACAGTCAGACACATCTGTAGTAAAGAAAGATGGATTTAGAAGTAAGATATTTGTAGAGCTAGGTTACTTTTTGATGCTAGGGTACATTTTGCTGTACTTTCATTAATGAGATATTTCAACACCTAAATAACTCTTCAGGATTTTGGTCAAAGTTAATTGCAAATTAATTCATTAACTTCTAAGCACTTCTGGAAAAAAAAAAAAGGAACATGAAGAAATAAAAGCCCCAAGGTTGAAGTTTAATGCAATCTTGTACATGTATAGTAGCAGCTCCTGGAAGGCCCAATGGAGCCAAAATATAGACAGTGCTGCAACTCATGAAAAGGTGTCTGTGTCTTAAGCCACATAAACTGCAAACAGAACTTGGTATATTTGTCCTTCTGGATTTTGGTCCAGGCAGTTGTTTGAAAACCGTGCCTCTGCAGTCAGAGCAGATATACCAATAAAGTTGTAACCCAGTAAATCTCGCTCTGTTTTTATTTTCCACTTTTTGTAACACAGAGGCAGAAGATTTGGCCAAGGAAAAAGTATTGCAAAGCTTGGGCCATATGCTGAAAGAAGTAACACTGGAGCTGTTGGATGGACAGTACTGGACTTTTTTTTCTTACTGCCAGTCCTATTGTATTCCTTTCAATGCCATTCTTCAATGGCAGTGTCCGGCAGGGGAGTCCCGAGACCACCCCTGAGAGGAGGAGGGAGTAGTAGAGAGCCACATATTGGAGGTCATAAAATTTCTTAGTGGCAAAAGGAAACTGACCGGATGTTGCTGCAACAATCACTGATTCTAAGCCTGGAGATAAGACAGAAATAAAAAGATACAATGACAAGGAAGAAGTTGTGTTTCAGTATTTCTTGAGTTCTGGTGTGTCTCATCCATGCCCTCCCCTCTTCTAATTCTTTAGTTGCTTTTTACATTTAAAAGTCTATTATTTTTCTTTGGGCAAGTCACTGAGAAAGAAGATCAAGGCAAACCTACCTCCCTGCTCTGGCTGACTTGTAACCTCACCGCAAATGTCTGGCAGGAACAGAAGGCATTATGCCTTCTGAGGATACTGTTTTTCATGCCAGGAATTAACTTCAAGAGTTTTGCTTACATGGGGTGTTTTTATTTTATGACCTTTTTCTTCTTGTGCTGTTGTGAGTTGTTTGATTTTGGAATGCATAACAGCCAATGGTAGCTCCAATTTTCTTGACCGTGCCCTGTAATGATACCTAAACTCCAACAGAAGGACAACTGGTTAAGTTCAGGGTTTGGCTGGAATTTCACACAGCAGGCTGATAGATGCTGCTGAGCTTTGGATGCAGCTGTGACTGACCCTGAAATAAGACAAGAAGTTCTTTACATAGAGAATCATGTGTGATTCTGATTTGATTTCAAGTAAATAAGCCAAAAATGATTAAAACATAACAGTCCAGCAGAAACAGATAAGTTCCATTTTTCTCTGTCTTGTACTTTGGTCTCTTCACAGCAGCATTAGTTAGGTTGCCTTAGGTTGAGCGTTTATCTCATCTGAATGGTGATTACAAAGAATTTTAGTAGTCATCCCAGTTAAGCAAGAAATATCTGAAAGAACTGATACAGTCACCTGAAAACACAGTGTGGGGTTTTTTTCATGTGGTTTTTCTGGTACTTTGTGCTGTGGAGTGTCCTCCTTGGGAAGTAGTTCTGTGCTTTCTGAAAAACATATTCCAGCTTCTGCTTTAAACCAGGAGACTACGTATGTGAAACCAGATTCCTATTATTTTATTAATTTTTTATTTTTATTCGATTATGATAATTATGCTAGAAAACCCTTTTACAATGCCTTCTGGGAAATATGTGTTATGTGATCAAGACATTTCCTGATATGGACTGAACATTACACTTTTATATGTCAAATATTAAGTAAAGTTATTCTGTGGTGTCCCATTTCTCCTGAAAAATAAATAACACTCAGAAAATATTTCTAGTAGCTGAATCTGAATTGGCAAGTGATTCCAATCCAAATAATTTGCTCAGGGCTATCACTTTCTTCCTTTCCTCCCTCTCCCTGTGAAAAGTAGTCCTCAAGGATCTGTCTGAGAAAAGACTCATCTGTGGTAATATGCAGAGGGCTGCTTAAACTTACAGCAGTCATAAGATTAGTGTCATGATCTGAAGAAGTTCACTTGGAAAGCTCCTCACTTGGCTCTTGTTTGTGTTCCTTTGATGATTATTAAGTAATTATATTAATTATATCCAGTGGAGGGGAGTAATCACCTGAGATACAGGTCACTCAATTTCCCTTTATGTATATGACTGTTCCTTAGGAAGTATCTATTTAAAGGTAGGGCTCAGAAATGGATTTTCTGTAGAAAGATGCCGTTAGATTTTTTCCCTTCAAAATGACCTTAAACATGAAGAATAGTCTATGGCAAATTGGAGGAATGTATTTATTTTCCTCTCCACATAGACATTCTATAATCAAAGTTCTTATCTGTTGGTATGCTATCAGGACAATATTTTTGCTGCATTCTGCAGAGGTTCAGAGCACTTGTAAATCTGTCACTTTAATTTATAGCTGATCTAATCAATCGGGTTATTTTTAAAGAAAATAAATTCTCAAGTGGACTGGAAATTTGATAACGCCGCTTTATTATCTTCTTTGTTAACCTATAGCTATAGTAAATGTATTATGTTCAAGATGACAAACATATACATATTGAAAGTAGACAACTTTGAGCATTCTGGCTTTCATCTCAAGATGTCTGCAGCTCAATACATGCTCAGTTTGTTATCTTTCCCAATTATTTATTTATTTATATGGAGTGAGTTGCCTTATTTTCAGAACTCCTCATAAAGAAGGGTACTGGAGTGTTGGTGCTGAATGAGAACGGTCCCTTTGCTTTCATTCATAATATTCAATATCCCTACTGCTGTTTTGACTAAAAACACTTCCATTTTCTTTCCACTGTTCATTGTGTAGCTGTGAAATCAGTATTTCATAGGATAATGATTTCTTAGAACTCTCCTTGTTCGGGGGAAATAATGAGTGCTGTTGCCAGCTGTAGTATTATTAGCATGGTAGCGTGGTTACAGCTTGATGCTTCCTACTGGGAAATCTCCCCTTTGATTTCTGAATGATCCTGCTGGGGATCTGTAAAATTTCCCTTACAGACACAGTGTGAGACTTCCACAGGTTTTGTGGAAGGTCAAATAGCGGTCTATCAGGGTCTGAACCTTTTCTGAATGCTGCTTACTAATGAGGTATAATAATACCTGCCTCTTTTATTTTATTTTTTTTTGCTTTGCAAGCCTGTGTAGATGAGTTTCCTAATTCCGCTTTTACATTGGAGTATCCTATTTTACAGCTTTGATGAAACTAAATATTGCACCTTCACACCCCTCAATCGTAATTTTTTTGTCCTAATGTGTTTACAGAAAGAAAAACCAAACCATGAACAATAACATTGAATTTCTCTTACAGACAAAAGCCAATTGATGAGAACTCAGGCAAAACCCCCTGTATTTTGCCACTAGCTGTGCTGTCATTCTCCATCCCTTCCCTCTTCCCATGCCTTCCCAACTACTTCTTTTTTGTGTGTTGTACTCTGAAGGCTCTGGTGGGGTGCATAATGACATTGTCTCCAGCAAATTATTTTATCCAACCTAAATTAAATGTTACATCACATCGCAGCACCTAGAGTGAATGCATTTGCAGATTTCTTCATGGTTATTGAAAAGCAAAATCCTCATGGGAATCATTGGTAAGGTCATGCTCCCACAGGATAATCTATAAGATTTTGATGTCCATCTGCATGTTATACAATTTTTATGGCACTGGCCACCAAATCAGGAAATGAAATTTTTAGAGAGGCTTTCAGGAGCATTTTCAAGCTGTAAGAGAGACACTGAAATGAAGATTAGACAGTTTACAGAATGAACTTCAAATTCTTTCTTTCCTTTGAAATTGCTGTAATTATAACTGGGGGGATTGTTTGTATCTGTGCATTTCTAAATTTCTTTCAAAAAGGATTGTAATGATAAAATTACAAACTTGTTCAGAAGCAGAATTACATAGGCCCAAAACTCATTACCAAAAGTTTTACTAAGACCAGCTGTTGTAATATTGATACGAGACAGAACAGAATGGCCTGTTCATAGCAGGCAAAGTTTCACTGCTTAATAACTGCTACTTTGGATTCAGTCCAGTGAATAGTTTAACTCTATAAATAATGCAATCTTGCTAAAATTTCCTTTCTCGAGATTTGCTCTCCTTAATGATTTCAAACCTGCCCTGTCCCATGGTGTTATTATACTGCTTTAAATGGCTGTGAATTGCTGACTTCTGGTAGCTATGCAGATTTTTTTTCTGTTCTCTCTTTGAAATTGACCCTTCAGTTGAAAGGAAATTATGAAAAAAGAAAAGAAAAAAGGGTCATACTGTCCCTGTGTGGCTTATTCTGCTGGAGACAACCACAAGATGAGACTTCATTTGAGTTGCAGTATTACTTCATTCATTTCACTTAGCGATTGCTTACTTAGCTTTGGTAACTTATTTGATTTCAGTATCTTTCAATGTCAAGGAAATGCTCATTTCTATTTCAGGCAGTTAAGAGAGTGGAGAAGGTGGGGAGATGACTGGCTGCACATCTCCACTAGTTGAAGGAACACAGCTTCTGCATGTGCGCTTTCATGCCAGGTATTGGCCGTAAGAATGTCTCCCTACCTGTAACCATTTTGGCCATTTTGCTGTAAAAAGTAGATGTCCTTTTCTGTAGTCATACTTGGCCTTCTCTGTACACAACACTCACCATATCCTCAGTGCATATGGTTACACATCAGGAATCATAACCTTCCGGTTCCTTAGGGTTTTATAAAAAATGATGACCCTACCTTTTGTGTTTGAATCTGTGTTTTTTTTTCTGGTGTTGTTTCAAATTTTTCTCTGTGATTGTCGTGGCAGGGTTCATTAGCACTGATAAGTAACTTTGCAAGTACATTTATAAACTGGAGTAGAAACATTGCAGCACCTGCTACAGGAGTAGATCCCACTTCAGCCCCTTTCCAGTTAAATATATGGTTCTGGAAATGCTGTGTGAAGGATGAGAGGGGAATAAATGCAGAGGGGAGCTGCAGTTTCACCAAGGGATCAGTCATCTCAGAGTTAACATTTGTGTGTGTGAATGCTTTTGTGTATGTTTGGTTTTTCGTTTTGTTACTTTCATTTACCTATAGATGGCTGAGCAGGAATCAGATGTCACCTTCCTCTAACTCCTACACCATAAAATGTATTTTGAGTCATGTTTTCTGTGCATTTTGAATTAATTCTGCATAATTTCTCTTCACTTGTATAAATAAGGCTGCTAACAAGTATTATAATTTCTTAAAGCATTAAAAGGATTGAATAGAGACTTAATGGCTGTGGCAGACTGCACCATCCATCATTTGCTGAACTTAGAGACAACATTTTAGAAACTTGAGGCAATGGAACTGAATTTCAAAAGTGCTGGAAAGTTACTTGCTGCAGCAACCTCCATCTTGAGTCAGTGGTGAGGTTAGGGATCTGAGTTCTTTAGGAGAACAGGCAATGGGCAGTGGATTTATTCAGTATCACTGTCAGCTGTGTGAACATTTGAGTAGAAAATAGAGAGTACATACTGCCTGCATCAGGTCTGCCAGTTTTCCTGATTTTATTGCAAGGCTTGCTGCTGTTTTCCTTACTCCATCTCAACAATTGCAGTCATATGATTGCACAAGAATTTTGGCCTTTATTTATTAAGAAAGAATTTCTAAACCCCAGGTTGGGGAGGAAAAACATGAGAAAGTGAGACTACAAATCATGTGCATGACAGCTAGGTAAGAATGAATTTTAAATTCAATCTTTTTGTAACTTCATTTTTTTTTTCTGCTACTCACTAATTTTGGAAGCTACCTCATAACTTTTGTCGTGCTTGAGGTTGGCAGGAGTCGTGTATTTCCTTTTCAAGGCATATCCTCCACAATGCAAATAGCTGGAAGGGACTCTTAAAGCATTCAAGTTCTCTCCGAAGTGGGATGGTTTGGAAGGATACAGCACAGTATCTGTCTCCTCCTCTTTTTAGTTCTTCTGAAGTATGAAAGTAAGCCCACAGTTCAACAAAAGTCTCACAAGCAAGATGTTTGCTGTCAGACTACTACTGCGGTGACTATCTTAAGTAAAAGTAAACATGAGCTAGCAGGAATTCTGTGCATTAGTTTAACATTAATAGATGCAGTGGCATTTTGTCTGGACAAACTTTCTTTCAAGAATGTCTTCTAAGCTATTTCTCAGAGGAGAAAAAGAAGTTTTTTTCCAGAACAGGTAAATAAATTTGTAATGGTCTTCAGGACTATTACCTGTATCTGAAGTTCCTGTAGTATTTAGGCTTATCTTACAGCCACTTAAATGGATAAATGCTGGTATGGCAAGATGTCACAGTCATCATGCAAGCAAGGAACTTTGTTTGAATTCATGCTTTGTGAGAACATTGTGTAACCATATGCATTATGAAAATAAAAAGCATAAATGAAAGAACACAGTAAAAATGTTAACAGATGTGATGTAAAATCCATGTATATAGTAAATAGAAAACAATCTGTAATTAAAGAAGGTTTCTTTCCTCATTTTCTTTCCTAACTTTGTTGCAAAACTCACTTAGAGTGTAAAACCAATTAAAAAATTACACATTTTGTTGTAGTTCCTACCTAGAATCATAACTAATTATAATACAGACTTTATCATCTACCTTACAAATTTAATTTAACATTCCTTAATCTGATTCACTCTCTAGATAGCATATTAGAAAGTTAAGGTTCAGTGATATATTTTTTCCCCAACTATCCTAATTAAAATCAGTTACCAGATACACTGTGTACCTTCTATCATACTCTGTCTTGCTAGTGAGATAGAATCAATTTTAATTATAAATGAACTCTCTGTATTTTATCCTCTCTGTAGAATGCACAATAGAGATGACAGGGAATAAGAATTTAACTGAAATAACAGAATTAAAACAAGAAGTTTTACTGTTTGAGTCCCATCAGTAGAAATTGTGAGGGGAAAAAATAACTAATAACCATGGAAGAACTCTTGATCCTTTTTATAACTTCATTGTTTCTCTATGATTTACATTCTTCAGATGCTGAATTCAGAAATACAAATTATTAAGCACAGATTTTTATCTTGAATACAAACAGTTTCACTGGCTTTTTAAAGTAAATCTTTCCTTTTAAAGATGCGTAGATAGCTATTTCATATCAAAGCAACAATCTCACATCTATATTTGTTTTAAAGTTTTTTTATGCTTATGATAGATTTACTGAAAAATGCAACATTATTTTACAGGCAATGTTTCTTTTTTTCACCATCCCTTCCCATCCCAAACTATCCCAGCCTATCTCATCCCATCCTAAATGAAATATGATTTATTTTCGAAAACCAGAAAGCATCCTAAAGCTGAAATCCAGCACATTAAATTTGCCAGTTTTAATAAGTGCTGTATGAAATTTGTTGAAAACAGTTATTAACTTAAAATATTTTTAAAATCCATTCTACAAACAATTTGTTTACAACTTTTAATCTTTTGTCCTGTGTTAACTTTTATCCTGTATATTATTTCTCAAATGTGCACACATGATTCTTGTAAAAAAAAAGCTTATTTTTTTCCTCCTCTCTTTGCAAATTACAGTAACATAAGGTTATTAAAGTAGAACTGAACTCCTGCCCTACCAGCTAGTTCAAAGAAATACTGTTTTGTAAATTGCTCATGCTTGTATTTTTCTCAGAAACTCATGGGAGATATGGCAAGCTGTGTTAGAACTAAAGCACAACAACAACAACAACCAATGGCTATGCAAACTAATAGCTTAAACTAGAAGTAATTTAGAGGGTGTATGAAAGATTTTAGATTAATATTTTGAATGAGATTACCAATGTGATCTTGATAGTGGTTCAAGGGTTTCCATTTGTATTTGAGTCACTAAGGCCCAACCACTTAGCAGCACTGGGATTTAAAATGTGACTTTTCAGTGTTAAAAAGGGAGTAGGGAAAACTGGGGTTTGCATTGATGCGCAGCTGACAGAAAAGGTATTTATCCAGATGTTATCCACGGTTGATCTAGTCTTAAAAGCTGTTCTTATGTGAAGACTGGGAATCATGCACTGGGTGCCATGAGACTCTAATGCATCATATACTTTATCTCTTACTGCAGTGCTTTCAGCAGCACTTAAGATTGCACTTAGAAACCAGACTACAGAGACTCCATAAAAATTAATTTTTCCCATCAGTGAATGTCCTCTTCAAATGTTTCCTAACATACATGAAGTAAGATTTTTCTTCCTTTCAGTAGCCTTTTCCCTAGCAATAATCATCATCCTAATTAGTTGTAATTTATATTCTTATTATTAGGAAATCCAGGGAATAAAATCTAAGAGGCAACCACAAGATCTGCTGTGTCTGTGTCCCACATGCAATGGTGGAAAAATGCTTGCACACATCTGGAGAGCTGTGCTTACATGCTTGGCCTCTCTGCTGTAGACACAAAGGATTTGGCTTTAAAAGAGCTAAGTGTGGGAGTAGCAGGTGCATTGCAGAATTCTGAATGCTTACTGCATGGCACCACAATAATACTTGTGATGAAATAACATCCTTCAGATGAATTTATTCTTCCTCAGACAAAAAGAAAACAGCATAAGCATTGCCAAAATGCAACTCCTTTTCATGGAGAACATGTTTCAAGGAGCTTTCCAGAAATGTGAAAGTTTGAAGATAAGACTGTCACTGGAGAACAGAAAATTGCATAAATACTAAGAAGAACCCAATTCCAACCAGTGCTGCTCCAAGAGATATCTAAATTACTCTAAAATAACCTTATAAGAAAGGGCGTGGAAGGTCTGTCTAAAATATAAGAAAATGAGAAAATATATGTAAAGATGATATGAGGACAAAGGAATCAATGAGGGAAATGTAGGAGGAGATTTGTTCAAAAGAATAAGGTTTTTAGTAATTCATGTGAAAAATTCAGTTACTGTAGGTAATCTGCAGGTTGTCAGTGGGTGTTTGCACATGTATGCATATGAAAAAAATGAAAAATTAGTCAAATGTGACATTTCAGTCTTTTGGCATTTTAGGCAAGAACATTCTTGATTTTGAGAACCAGGTCTCAGTTAGACATAGAGTGGAATAGCCTGACTGCCTTCCAAGGAGATCCATGGTTGTGCATCACTGATAATCTGTTGCACATATCATGGGATCCAAAAGGACCATCTGCGGTTTTTTATTCTGGCTAGTATCCTGTTTGCAGTGTTTAGAGCAATGGTTTTTTACTTTAGGCACTTCCACTTCACGATCAGCTTTCCTTTCCCACATCTAGCTGATATTTAAGCTGTTAAGAAAATATTTTGACTGTGATTATAAGCTGCTAACTTCCTATGATGAAGTTGCATGTATGAGAATGCATTATCTTATTAGATGTAGGAATTATCAGGTACTGCACAAATTTTCCTTCAATTAGTAGATTACAACTAGAGCACTCTGAACTTCTTGCCCTGTCATGTGCGATCAGCAGGCAGCTCTTGGTTTGTTCATAATCATCATACTATTTCTGGAGGAGTTTGACATCAGTAAGAGAGTCTGTAGAATTATTTGGAATTTACAATAAAGGTCCTTATTAATATGAGATGCTTAGGGTACTTCTAGATTAAGAAAAAAACAAAAATAACAAACTATAAATTTAAAAGACTCGTGCAGTTGTAACAAAGCTGTATAGTTGTGTTGCTCTATAGTTGTGTTGCTCTTATCTGTGTTTCAGGATGTTGTTGGGCACCATCATTTTACAAGATGTAAGTTTTTACCTCTGGACCAAAAGTAGGAGCCTGCATAACAGACCTGTATCCTTGAGCCTTTCTGTAACTATGGAGGCTGGGAAAGGAAAGAGCTATCTTCAAGGGCTTCTGAGCAGGAGAAGGGTCATAGCTGGAGAAAAAGGCCAAGCAATCCTGCACTCAATAAACTGAAGCAGGAAACCGCAGTATGACTCATTTCTTATGTGTAATGTATCATCAGAGCTCTCCCGTTACAGTTCACTGGTGGAAATGAAGTCCATCTTTCTCTGGCTTTCAGGAAACTACTGAGAGAAAATTCCTTTAGGGAAGCCACAGCTCCAATGCCTGGTGTTTTACAAGCAGAAAGGCAATGCTGATACCTGAATGCTGTTAGATCAAACTGATACTTTGCATTATCTTACCCCCAACTGAAGTTTCAGGTACTTTTCAAACCACCTTTGTTTGGTGAGAATTTCAGTAGCCTGGTATCTGTAGCCTTTAGGTGGGAGCACTAGCGTTGTAGGCTGGGTGAATCAACTCCTTTCTTCTTATTATACTCAATAATAATGTGAACAGCAAGCAAACTAACTTTGATAATAAAAATAAGCTAAAACGATGAAGTTTTTTGTTGATTTTTTTTGGACAAAGATTAGCAGTTAAATCAAGTCTTGAATGGGAACCAAGTTAGGTTCTGTTCCTTTTCTGATTTAATAACTATTTTTGAGGGACTGTGACATGGGACTGTTGCTGAACTTCACAACGAAAACAAGTGATTCTGTTTCCAAGCTTCCTGCAGGATTTTAGATAGGCAATAAAAACCACCAAGGATGTATTATTGACAATGCTCAGTGATTTGGGGAGATAAAACAGGGTGTAGAGACACACACAGACATAGGCATTGCTGACCTAGAACCATCTTGCTTTTTAGTTCTGAAACAAAACGTCCATAACAGAAGATTCTCATCCTTAAGTATTACACTATGGGCCTATGAGCTACAGGCTGTATTTTAAAACTGTTTTTGTTTTCATAAGAAAAAAAAGCTACATTAATAGTATCTTGGCATGGTACTGAGCACCATCAATTGTGTAAAATTCTGTTGCCTGCTCTTCTATCATTAATAATACATCCTAAGATGGGAGTGGGAACAGAGTCTTGCAATGCTAGCTGATAAGATAGCTGAAAATGCTTCTTTCATTCCAACTAAGATGATAAAAATAAGAAGGAAACTTTCATACCATAGATGACACATTCAAAGCTGAACTCAGAGCGTCTAACCTTGCTCTAAGTCATGGAACTTCACTGCCTTGGAGGAAACAAAAACTAAACTGAAAGGTAAAAAAATGAAAAAAAAATAAATCCATCCTGGAGTCATTTATATTCCCCAAGCCCTAAGTTTAGCCTTGAAAATATCAGCATGAATTTCTCTGTGCTCTGATGATCCACCAGTGTATCGTAAATTAAGCCTGTGCAATTGAAAAAACTTAATTTTTTGTCTACTTTCCCCCCCCGTTTTTGAACACTTTATTCTTCCCATCTCCCTGAAATGTTACCTTTAACCTGACCTGAAAATTAAAAAAAAACAAACGTTCCTAGAAATGCTATTGTTCTTCTCAAATATTTTTGAGTAGTGCCTATTAAAACAATAGTGATGAGCTTTATCTTAAGAGGTCAGTCAAGAAATCTAAACTTGAGTTCATGAACAAGACCCCAGAATTCAAGCTTTCCAAATCAATCATCTTGGAAACCTGTTTATTGTTCAAATTTATGTTGTGCAGATGTAGCATTGGACTTTTGTTCCATCTTTTTGTAGTGAAAAGATGTGTGTTTTTTGTTAATGAAAAGTTCATGAAATTCATTGTTTGCTTACTCTTATTCTGCTTTTCCTTTGCAGAGGACAGTTCAGGTAGATCTGGAAGGACTGGTATGCTATTTTTTCATACTGTGGTAACAGAGAGGAGGTAGCTGACTTCATTCCAAACGCAGTTCTAGACCTGTCCCTTGCATGTCCCTTTATAGCTAGAGAAGCCAGCAAGTGACTTTGAAAGTAAATAAAGATATGTAGTTTCAACTCTTTAACCTGGAGAATAATTTGGCACAAGGAAAACATCTGGACTGATTATGAACAAAAGAATGCAAAAAATTTGGAAAGGGCCTCCAGTTACAGAAACACTGAGGTTCTGAAACAGCCTTGCTATACAACTGGTCAGATTTGCCCAGGGGGTCTTTTGCATTATCTTTTTTTCAGATTATAGTTTGATAATTCTGAATGGGATTATACAGTGTGGTTGCCCGCTTCTGCAGACAAGTGGAATTATTTACTTTGATACCTGTTCCTAACATATTTGGTGATCATATTTCAAAAGAAGGGAAAACAGATTCCTTCTCTGATTCTGTTTCATTTCTTAAGTCCAGAAGATTTATTGTTGAAACATTAATGGAGAGAAATTATATTTTCTTGGTAACCAAACACTTTTCATGAACATTTTGACACTAACAACTAATACTACGGAACCAAATATAATTTATGAAATGCATATTTGAAAGGGATTTTTGCACAGTAGTTTGCTGCTCTGCCTAGAAAATATTTTGGTTATGTGTTACTGTCAAATAGATCTGCTTATATGGTAGAGGTTAAGAAGTTACTGAAACTTGTTGTCAAAATGAACAGTAAAATAAAGAATTCTTTCTTCTGGGAAAGAAAAATGGTTAGTAAGAGTGAGAGTGTGGGGTCACAAGCAATGTGAGCCAATCTAAATGCAGGCCCCCCCACAAAGGGACCTTCCTGTTCTCCCTGGGACTACTTTTTTACCCACCTTCCCCCTAGTGTTTGAACTCCTATACTAATATTGTTTAAGTTGAATTGGGAATTTAAGGTAAAACTTGGCATTTTAAGACAAGAAGAATCTTTGAAAAGATAATGAGACCCTGAGAAAGAGAGAACTTTCTTGTTTTCTGATAGATGATTAAGCAACAATATTAGCTGTAAACTGAATGTGGTGGTAGCTGTGGCTGAGGGGGCCACATACAGCTCCAGCAGTACACAGGGAGAGAGTGTGGTGGGAAGCAGTCCTCCATGTCAGACAACAAGGGGAGCACTTGCTGCAGTGACACACTTATTTCCCTTTGATTTCCCAGCTGTACTTTGTCCTCCTTGGCAGAATATGCACTACTGACTGACAACATGACATGGTATACCCTTTACACTCTGAGTGTTGCTGTGTTCAGATAAAAACTGGACAGAATGCCCTCTTTCTTCTTCATCTGCTATATCATAATCCCACAGATTTGATTTTTCCATGTACAGAGGAAGAGGATAACACTAGGAAAGGCACCGAATAGTGTTGTGTGTCCTTTTCCAAGGTGACTGCTAGAGCAGAACAAGGTAAAATTGAGTGCTCTGCAATTCTAATAAAAGTTTCCTTCCTGATTTCTTCCCACTGCCATGTTTCTGGGACTTGTTTGGTTTCTGCTCTGTGTTTCTGTGGGTGCAGTTCCCGGCATTTTCTGCTTCCTGAAATGGAGTCATTTCCTTTAGCCCTTTCATTTCATCAGCCCTCAACTTTTGAGGATCTTTAAACTTCTCTGAAAAGCTGACTATAAACCAAACATACCTAATCTTCATATGGCAGAAGATTTCCTGGATAAATCTGCTTCTTTTTAAGTATAAAAACTCCCAATGATCTAATAAATATGTTTCTTCTGCGCCCTTGACCCTTCTGAAAGATGAACACTGATTAATTTTCCCTCTGGTCATCAAATTCCACTCTCCAGTTTTGTCTGATACTATTTGATACTACAGTAAAACTCCATTAATGGCAGTCTTAAATCTTTGTCCATTTTCTGCTCTTGCCTGCATTCCACTGCTTTTTTAAAATGCTCTTTGTATCCTTCAGGCTCTTTGTATCCTTCAGACTCTTTGTGCTAAACTGCAAGGTGTTTTACAGAGGGATAATTTTCTGTGATAAGTTCAAAAAGCCCTAGACTTACATGCAGTGTCTTGAGTGGTGGATAAATTTTCTGAGTCATTACGTATTTATTCCACTGTTTTTCTAGGAGATATGATACTTGACAAATCCATGCCTTTGGGCAGTTTGTTATACACTGAGACCTAGCTAGATGGTCGATTATACAGTCAGAACTAAACAGTGGAACAAGCTCAACAGAAGGCCATTAAGGCAGTTATGGGCTGGAGTAAATGACATTTAAGGAGAGATGGAGACAATGGGTTTGTTTTGTTTGAAAAAGACTGAGGGAGGATCTTATGACTCTCTTCAACATCAATTAAGTGGATGCCAAGAAAATGCAGCTATATGCTTCTAGTATGCACACAATGATAGGACAAGGGACAACAGATAAAAGTTGCAGCTCAGAAAATTGTAGTAGATGTTAAGAAATAATTTTTTTACTGTGAGGGTAGTCAAACCCTGGAAAATATTGCCTGAAGAGGCTGTGAAATCTCCATACTTTGAGATATTAAAAATTCAACTGAACAAATGTCTGAGCAACCTGACATACCTTCAAAGGTGGATTTGATTCTGAAATAGTCTGTTTTGAGTGGAGGATTGGACCTGATGACCTCCAGAGGTCCCTTCCAGTCTCTGTTTCTATGATTACACATGCTGTTATAAATAGCCAACTACAAACCAATAGATCACCTCTTCAATATCAGTGCTTTAACATAGTAATTCTTATTTTAAAATTTTGGAGAGTTCTGGTCAACAAGATTCAACATGCAGATAATTTACATTTCATGTTAAATATGGCCCTAAACCATTAACGCTATTTAGCATTTTATTTTCTTCTTTCTTGTGCTTTCTCAATAGGGAAGTCTGAAAGTATTATTTTCATAGAAGATTCAAAAGGAAAAAGAAAATTATGTAAATCCTGAAAAATGCAATCACTAGTATTAGAAGACTATCTACAAGTCTTAGTTTCCACTATTATGTACTCCCTCAGTCTGTAGCTATTGTAGTGACTCTTCTACTTGTTACATAATTCTGGAAGTATGGATGGATACCAACTTGATGTTTTTATGCCATTATTTGCTAGCATATTCAATGTTGATGGCCTAGTAGGTTCCCTACCTGATGTTTCCCCTGATTTTGTAAAATTTTAAATTTTTGTCCACAACAATTTCATGTCTTTCAGTTTGTTATGCTCAAAATCTTGTTTGTGGGCAAAAATGAATCATACCTTGAATATTAGTAAAGCAAAGAATTTATTGTTATATTATTGAAATCCTAAGGGTCAAATCATGAGTGACTATCTAATTGTTATGGGAAAAGAACAATAATGCAGCTAAAATTGATATACGCACACTTCATGGTTTCTATCTCCTTTCCCAGTCTCATGTTCGCACTTTCACAGCTCCTTTTGGTCCTTAAGTGAACAGTTTCACTACTGGAATGTTACAGACAGTTGTTCTGTAGTTCTGAATTTCATTGCCAGAAGAATTGCGATCTATGTGTTGGTGGTTTCTTTTTTCTCCCAGTGTAGTGTACTGGGGTAATTTTTATACTGTTGATAAAATGCATTCACAACTTTCTCATTCTTCATTGGCCAGCAGCTTCATGTTATGCCTGAGTTTATGATAAATAGTGCCCTTTACATGATAGATATTATGTCTTTGTTCTCTCTTTTACCTGTTAACCAAATTTTGTCCAGGTCCAGGCATTTTTTAACTGACCATTAGTGGGGATTTTATAGCCATGGACTCTCCAATGTCAAGCCTGTGCCCCATCTCTCATCTCACCTATACTCCTCTAATTGCACCCTTGTCTCCCCTTTTCAATGCCTCTGTTATTGTACCAAATCTATATTTCTCTACACTGCACCTTTGATTCAGTCATAAAATATCTCATGCTACACAGAATAACTGTTTGCTACTGCTAACTGTATAAAACTGCAGTTCTACCACACACAGTTAAAAAAAAGTAATCCAAATAAATCAGATAAACCTGTTTGATTAGGGCAATAGTCACAGCTAAATCAAATAGCACGAAGCAACAGGTAAACCAAGAAAATTTCAGACAGCACCAGTGTGAAGAGCCTCAGTCCAGAGGCCTTGCAAACTCAGACAAAACTTACAGCCTGGTACTAGCAGTGGTGACACTTACTAGGGGACTAAATGGTAGGTTCCATGTGAAACATATCTGCTTGGTAACTCCCATCTGAAGTTCTCAGGACGGCAAGTCTAATGGTATTATCTTTGTCATGTGAACTTGCAATTTCATATCAAAATTATGTCAGTTTTGTTTGTCAAGAATTGCTTTACATACATCAACGCTAACGCCCATTAATTAGATTATTCTTCTGTGGTTTGCTAGCAACATTTATATCATACCTTTTTGCTGCTTTTGTCCATAGTCAGTGCCTTGCTTATAGGCTTATTGTTTCTTGAATTAAATGTGAATTATCCATTAAAAACACTCCAACTTCCTCTCAGTTCTTCAAAACTCCCCTAATTTACAAAAAACCCCACCCCAAACCTTTGAAAAAAAAGAATGTTTTCTGTTGATAGAACACTTCAGGTGAATAATTTTTCAATATTGGATTTAAAACATCCAGATCTGGTTTTGACATATGTGACTTAAGTAGAGGAGAGCTGGATGTCATCTACCAGATACTATGTTTTCATTTTATTTATAACATACCCCTCTAAACCCCCACCCCCCCAAAAACCCCCCAAACCCAGTTTCTGACTGATACAATGAACTTCCATGGTGGCACGGGCAAACCTGGAAACCATTATCTCTGAGAAGGCCCAAACTTTACCATCAGTGAGTTTATTCATGGGATGAGCTAACCATTTTGAGTCCAAAGGAAAAAACAGATGACTCTCTAAAGTGGTTTGTTAGTGGACTGCATAGTTAGACATTTCTCATGGAGTTAGCCTGGAAAAGTGGCAAGAATGATAAAGAAGAATGACCCTGTGATAAGAGAAAGTGGAATGTAGAAACTGACACTGGTAAACCCTACACGAATCTATGCAGATTTTTCTGCAAGGGTGTAGAGCGAGTCTGTATTTTGTGTCTCAGTCGTGCAGAGGCCCTGGGGAATCCAGTCCAAATACACAAATATTTAGGAGACTGTGGGGCTGAAATTGAAATTTATTCTGGTCAAGTCTACAGAAATGAATGACCATGAAAGCCAATGCAGCTAAATAGAAGAAGCTTTCTCATGGGCAGGAAGCTTTCAGAAGGGATAAATATTATTAAAATCAAAACATGAAAACCTAGACACATGGTCATAAAAAGCAGGATTGAATATTTTGATCAAACCAGACAAACATTGCTTCACCATAAACTTATTTGTTCAGCAATTAGAACCTCTTCTTCCACTTCCTAAATGAGAGAACATTTCTTAATAGCATATTTTTATCTTGTATGAGTATGCATAACTAACTTTTAAAAATGGAATTTAAGAATGCTGTTTTCTTCTGTGATTTACGTTACACTGCAATCCATTATTAGTGGCTTAGAAGTGTTAGTTTCAAGCTTTCAGTTCATGGTTTTATGTTTTCTAAGATGGAATAAGTCTATTTGTTTGATTTAGTCTCCTCAATTGTTTCTTTATTTTTTGCCTCCGGATAGACTTTTACCAACTCATGTTATTTGATTCTTTTGTATAATTATGCTTGTTGAATACGTCTTTGATATATTTTCCAGAGATTCTGTTATGTTTTAGTTCTCAATGAATTAGCAAGGGAACTAAGTTCATTAGAGTCTATCCAGAGCCTTTCATCCAGGACCAGCTAGTTGTTGATTTGAAATCATGTGTCCAGCTTTTGCTCTTGTTTATATTTGTTCAAATTTTCTAAAGTTGATATGGTTGTGCCAGTATAATTAAGGAGAACATTTGCCTGGAGAACATTTGCCCAAAGAACATTCCTAAAAACAGTGACCTGACTTGTAAAAGCAGATTGTTGAAGTTATCACAAAAAAGTTATTTGTGGAGCTAAGTTCTATGTCAAAAAGCAGATGAAGAAAAACTGGTAACCCAGAAAACTCCTGTATTGAAGGAGGCATCCAGTGTCTACAGAGCATGGCAGAATGGTCATTTTCAGTCTTACAGATAAATGGATAAATGTGGGCTCCCAACACACTTGCTAATCAACAGTGGAGTGCTGCAGAAGTCTGCAATCTGGTGCGAAATCATGAACTTTCTGACTTGATCATGTGTCATGGAAGCAATGTATGCCTAAAGCCCACTATTGTTCCCATTGCAGAGCTGGAATCTGTACAGCATGGGTCAGGAAAACAATGTACTTCGTTATGATAGGGACATAACTCCCAACTGTGTCATGTGTCATATTCTGGTTGGTTGACTATTTTATTACGAGTCTTTCCAGTTTCTGTCATCTGATCTTAAAATTACACATTTCCTGGAAAAGAGAAGGGTTTTTCTTACACTTCAAAGCAGACATTCGTGCCAATGAATGATACTTGTCTTGCATTGACATGCATAAAGCAAATCGGTTTATAATTTGGCTCTGACTTCAGCTTTTAGCAGTCAACAAAGTTCCCTTTTAGAGAGGCCAAGGTTACCTTCTTGCACTCATTCCTGCCATACTGGAATAAGCAGTCTTTTTGCTGTTAATGTGTGTTTGTAATGCTATGTTCAGATTTATGACAAATGCAACTTTAATTGAATATGCTGTTACTCTTAAAGGATTTACTACTGCTTATGGTAGATCTGAATTTGGCTTCTGTGTAAGGAAGGACATTTCAAGCCTGTTGGTGCAGTTATTTTTACTTTTATTGTGCCAACTGTCAGTGACTTCTTTTCCTGTTTCACTGCAAGACCTGAAATTGATGTTTAACTTGTGGAAAAGCAGCCTTGTAGTTGTTACTGCTTCAAATGATGGTCTTCCGAACAAAAAAAAAAATTAAGTGAGAATTCTCTTTATTCATCTATTTATTCACATTGATTCATTCAAGGTACTTACCTTGGTAACTACTGAAGTCTTCGAGTGAAACTCAGTTCCTAAATTGCCAAGGAAAACCATGGAGGCATGTTATATTCTGTCCAAAACCAGTGCTAGTACTGCTCAACTATCAGAAGAGGCTTAAAATGTTATTGAGAAAGTTCTTAAGAATTGTGTTCAGTAAATTTTACTTTGTTGTAATTGTTGCATCTTGTCCCACTATCAATCCCCCCGAATGCTAAGGTTTATTCCAACATGTTCTGTAAAATCACCGAAAGTGTTGAAAATTTTTAGAAAGAAGCTACAATTATAATAAAATTGCATAAAGAAGGGGAATTAGGTAAGACAAAGAAACTGGAAGCTTTGAAAAGTGGTGTATTCAATGAGAAACCACTATAGCAATGTGGAAACAAAGCTAGAAGGA
Organism: Neopelma chrysocephalum; assembly: GCF_003984885.1. Taxonomy (NCBI): domain Eukaryota; kingdom Metazoa; phylum Chordata; class Aves; order Passeriformes; family Pipridae; genus Neopelma; species Neopelma chrysocephalum. Next base: position 29,704,069 of record NW_020897689.1, on the reverse strand, counting down.
AAAATAATTGTTCACTGGTGCATCACATGATGTTTGACAAAGCTGTAGCATCATATATTGCTATCCCCTCCCTAATACTACCTTTACAGGGGTTATATAGATGGAAGAGTACAAGGCAGTGCAATCAATCATTAATGCCTCTGTCATTGCCATGTAGCTTTCTTTGCTGATCAGAAGGTGGAATTCCTCTTGCTGAAGCAGGAAATGTCACTACCAAATACACCTGTGCTCACTCCCATTTCCCATGATCCTCTTAGTATTGTGCTTTTTAATTAATTAAAAATAAAATTAAAGAAGGCTATATTTGGCTAATTAATAAACTGCCTGAGCTACAGTCACTATAGTTGGGAATTTTGCTTCTGTCAAACAACCCTACTGTTTGTGATTCCAGAAGGTAGTGCAATTAACTGTTTTCCAAAATGTCTATCCTTTTACATATTCATTAATTTTTAATGACTTTCCCCCTTTTCATTTAAACTGAAATAGCTCTGTTTATGAGTTGAGAGTAAGGTTTGACGGCAGCATAATAACAGCCCCCGGCGTGTTAGTTGTAGTGGGCACTCCCTTCCTTCCCATAAATAAGAACTATTTTATAAATGGAAACCCTTTTCCTTGCTGCTTGAACAATGCCTTTGAAAGCATTTACTTCTAAGACATTTATATGGATCAAGTGTTCCTGAGATCATTGAAAGTTTGTTCCTTTAAATGTCCTGATGATTTTTTTTTCAAATGGCAGTTTCTTTTCTACAGCTGGGAATAACATTGTATTTCAATTCAAGAGAATAATATGGCTTTTTGTTTTGTGCCATTAACCAGTTGTGAAAGAAATTCAGTATATTTTTTCAGTTTCTGATGTCAGGCCTGCTGATGCATGAATTTCTAGGCAATTTACATACTAAGTATATGAAAGGGAAAACAGAAACTCTACTGAAGTATGAGATGTCACAATATAAGCTGTCCTTAAGTTGAGGAAAATATCTATTCATAAAAATCAGTCATTTTGATATGAATCCTTTGACATGAAGACTTTGTATTGAAGTAAATGGACTGCAGTTAAAATTCTTAGTTGTTTCTCACTTCTTAGAGTTCTCAGAGGCCTAAACAGTGAACATGTGTTTTGTGTTAAATATTCACAGAAGTATGTGCTCCAATAAAATGAAACTTTAAGCCAGCTAGTGAAAAAATGAAAATCTGAATGAGGAAATTAGGAAAATAAGGTGAAATATTTTGGATACATGATAACAACTACTCTGAGCCACAAGAATTTTAATCACTGTAAAAAACACAAAGGATTTCTTAGGTGGAAATCATGTAACAGAAGACTTACTTAGCTATGTTTACCTGAGGTAGTCCTGCAATTAAAATTGCATGTATAACAACAGGAACTAAGGAATTTTAAAGTAATGTTTTTTTATCCCAATGGCTTTTCCCATTGGCTTGAAGCAGAAATAGGAGTTGGTTTTTGGACTTTAGATATCTGCTTGGCTTTTTGTTGTTGAGGAATCAGATAATGGCTTATTTCGGTATGGTTTTTGCATCTCAAGCAGTAAATGCACCAAGAATTTAAACATGAAAAAAATATGACATTTGAATGCCCTGTTTCTAACCTGTCTGTTACTGACCGACTGTCATATATACTTGCATTGGGAGGATACAGAATTTTTTTGCCTATGAGTAAACAGGTGTTGTTGAAACCAGCTGTAAGTTATGTTATGTTTTTGTCCTTTAATGAGGAACTTAATTCTAGAGAAGCATAACAATTATGCCTTCTCCTTGAAAAAAAATCATTTACTTTTTCTGTTGAATACTTTAATTCACAGAATTTAATAATGCATGTTTACCGTTTGGTCTCACCTTTAATTTGTATAGTATGCGTTCTTCTTGGTCCTCTTTCTAGAGGGCTAATACGTGTGGAAGAAAATTCTTTGTGTCAGAAGGTTTCAAATTGTGGCTAATGTGCCACCTGTGAGCCATTAAAACAATTTATTCAGCTTATTCCAAGAAGCATCCTCCAAGCCAAATGAGTTGTTCTAATGGGAACAGCACCAGCAACCTGCTTCCAGTCACTGTCTCTCTTGGCAGTTTGGTGGCTATTCATGCCTTGTGCTGTTGCTCTGCGTCGACTTGCTGTACAATGTGATAGCATACTTAGCAGCAGATTCTAAGCAGCTGTCCTTTGGCTCCCTCCCATTCCTATTTTTTCATTTGTGACCCTCTGACTCTCATATTTGCCTCTTGTTTTCATTTGTTGACTTCTGAAGCCATGTGGCTTACCCCAGCTTTCTTTCTGTATCTCATCCTCCCATATTCTAGACTTAAGGGGGGGGATCTAGTTTGGTAAGACATAGGCTCATGCCTGTTCTTAAAAGGGAAAAACATCTGCAACTGTAGCTCTGGGGACAGTAAGCTCAGACACCTAAAGATGAAGGCTAGAGAAAGTCCCTTTATAAGGAGAAGGAAGAGTTGAAGTCGCACCTGCCAACACCAAGGGTGTTCAGCATCTCTGACTTACACAACAAGAAATACTATGCTAGCTAATGGTAATATTTAGTGGTGATCTACTCCACCTGCAACAACACAATCACTACCGTGATCTACAGTGTTTTCAATAATACCTTGGTGCGGTCCCTGGTGTGGCACTGCAAATTCCTCACTGACAGCAGAATCATATGGCAGACTGGTACACCAGCACCAGCTCTCTTGGATGCAGCCAGAGTGCTAACCTGATTCCTGAAGAGATGGAAATCCTGAATGAGAGAAATTCAAAGAAGAAAAAAGAGACAAATAACTCCAAAGTCAGCAGAATCAGTTCTACCGGGAAAAGTTGCTTGTACTGTTCTGGACAGTAAGATATTTTAGGGACTATTTTAGGGTTCTAGAAGACCACGAAAAGCAAACAAATAATATACTAGAAGACTGAATGTATTTTAAAAATTTTGTCTGATAGAAACAATCTCACCTCTCCCTGTGGAATGTAGTGGTGACTCCCTAGAACATAACTTCAGATTCCAAGAATTATATGTTCAGGAACTTCTACAGTCTGAGAAGATATCCTTCTTTCACTCTCAAATTAAACAGGTGAACTTGTATCTTCCACAAAATCCTGTGTCAAGGAATTCCACAGCTTCTATATACAACATTGAATAAAAAAATAAAACCCTCCAACTTTTGCTCTTGAACCTGCTTCCTCTGGTTTCATTTGCTGCACATAATAATGCATGCTCTATATTGGTTACATGAGATACACTGTATTAATACAGTATTTTAAAGAAACAGTTATCAAAAGTGTGGTAATGAGATAAACTTTTGGAGAAACTTATGCATTTATGCCAAGAAAAATGTATTTATGTTTGTAATATCCGAATGCAGGTGCTGATATGGAGCCAGCTATAGAATTGAATTGTTACAAGACATGACTAATTTACAGTGAGAAAATAATGAGGGGTTGTGTGAGTATGCACAAATATCTTACATGCAGCTTTTTGTTGTCTATCTGGTAAGGGATGTTTGTTATGTAGGTTACTAATACATTGAACAAAGAAGTAATCGAACACTTTTCCACTCATCCATACCTTGTCCGAGATCTTTATCTCTATCCACTATTCATGAACTGCGTCTCTTTGTCCATACTGTGAGCAACCAAATTTCATGGTTCATGACTTTGGTAACTCAGATCATGCTTATAAATTAAATGTTATTATTTCTTGGATATTAAGGAAATGAAAGCTGAGTCTATAGTTTGCACAATATTATTACATCTGTGTTTTACTGATGTGCATGGGAATTTAGGTAGATGAGAATTCAATCTTTCACATGAAAAGCTTAGTTTAAGGAAAACACTTTAATGTATTATTCAGCATGGAAATGCCAGCAACAGTTTTGTGGTTCCTATAGCCCTGGTTAGCTACAAATAACAAAAATTCCTAGAATTCAGTCCAAAATACTATCTAAAATATCTCCTGTAGGCATGAAAGGGGAAACATTTCAACTATGGGTTTCTGTATTTACACAGTAATATGATTTGGGTTTTTTGATCTACAAGGAAATAAATTATTAGTGAAAGTCTCTGAACCTCACAGGATTCTTGCAGCATATTTGGGAAGTGAAAATGATTGCCACTCAATGGGAAAAAATATTCCTTTGCATGAGTCTATGATGGATTTGATTTAGTAATCAAAAATCGTAACTTCCTCTGAACTCTTATTATGGAAGAGAGGGTTATATTTAAAAAAAAATAAGTAATACCATTTTCCTAATTAAAACCTTATTCTTTAACTGGATTGGATTACTTTCATTTTTTTCCTCAAATCCTTTGCTTGAAAATGATTTCTACAGTATATGGAAAACTGTTTTCCTTTCTCATTGCCCCTTAATTTTGTGTACTATGATCTGAATTCTGTCACCAATGGAAGAAATTGGAAGACAACTAGTAGTCTATGAGCATTTCTAGTAATTCATGCCAATTCCCTTTCCCATGGTCATTCCATCTGAAATTCCATTCTTACATTCTTCTGAACAGGGTTTCTTTAGCTATTTAAACAAAGGTACATTTGCTAAGCAATATCACATAAAATCTCTGTGGCATTTTCAGCATTCCCTGTTCTTTTGCCACAAGTCTTTTTCAAGTTGATTTTCGTGTGGTGTGCACACAATAAACTCGGCTTATAAAAGATGCAGTAATAAGAAAAGATTGTTGATATAAGAAGAAATATTTCTTTAAAAATATCTACAAACTACAGAATTTAATGCTTTTAACTATCACATTGATTGGTGCATCTTTATCTAATAAAGCTTGATAAACATCCACCACCATATTTGCTTCTCTCTTAAGATGTGACTTCTGAATAAAAGTTGAAGATGACAGAATATACTTTAAAAAAAATATAATACAGTACCTGTGTTTTCAAAGTGTGGTCAGAGCAGCTGTTTTCTAATTTTTGTACAGTGCTGAATTTTGGAAATATGAATGTCTTAGAGTTGTATCATGAGTGTTTTTTGTTCTCTCATAGTTATGCCTTCCGGTCCCTGTGTCATCAAAAGTACAATGAATACACAAAGGCTGGTAGATGATAAAACAGAGGCAAAAAGGCCAGATAAAGAAAATGTAGTCCCTGGAAGTCAGTGGGGAGATCTGTGAGTCAGCTATTACATTAGAGAAAAGTAGACCAAAAAATCCAAGACTCAGCAGCCTGTGATATCTTTAAGAATTAAAGAAACAATGCCATAATTTTGTAATATAAAGCTACTCCTGTCTGGCTGGTAAGCTGCGGTATGGAGGTACTGGTGCTGTTTGGCTGGTAAAGAGAAAAACTGAGGCACTCTTATATGATTCTCTTTTTGCATTAGTCCAAACTTTACTTGTTTATATGGCTATAACCATATAAATTGTTCACTTTAAGTTTCTTCAAACTTGTGTACTATATGTATTTGGCATACGACATGCACTCTCCTCCAAAACTTGGGTAGAACTGCAGTTGTTTTTAATTAGGAATTATTGAATACAGGGATTAAAACAGTTCTAAAAAATTGTGTTACTTCTAAATCTAACAATAAGACAGGAAGAATTTGCTGACTTTGATTCCAAGCTGTCCATTTAACCACATTCAGCATGGGATAATATTACCATTGACATTAAAGGTCTAATTGGTTCTGCACTGTTTGTTAGTGCAGTATTTCTGGCTATTCACTAATGTCACAATTCACACCTACTCTTGCTGTTTCTTCTGTTATTTTCAGCAGGTGTGGAAATCCAAAAGAATTTATTTCTGACAATAGAATAAAATTTCTCTTTTCAAAAAGGGAGAAACATCTTTTGCAGAAATTACCGTAAGACACACTCATGCCAGTGGTGGCACTGGATATTCATATTAACTATTTGTGGTCTTTTTCTACTTCTTTTATGTAGTCCTTACATGCTTGGCAGAAGAATACATGCAGACCTGAATGTTGCTAATCTACTCAATCTGGAAGAGTATCAGAATTTGAGGAATAGCAGAACATTCATCGATCAATTTAATAGCACTGGCAGTTTGAAATGGCTCTCTAGAGAAAACACCAAAACCTGTTATCCTAGAAAAAGGAATACTGGAGCTCTATTTTCCCTAAAAATGGTCAAAAGTATGAGGAAGGGAATAGAGCCTTAGATAAAGATGAGTTGTCTCATAGTCGCACTTTGGACCTTCTTTTTGTTCTGAAAAGTTGCCCATCTTTGCAAATCATCTGTCCCTAGTAGTTTATTTTTCATTTGCTAGCACAAGATACAGACCAAGAATTGGTCTGTTTGATGCTCTTTGATGCTGGTCCACCTGCATTGTTTACAGACTGTGCTAAGTCCTGAAAGAGCTTACAGTTTAGTAAGCAGTGTTCTGCCCCAGGTCACAGATTGAGTAGCTGCTCAGTACTAACAGGGAGGAAAAAGATTGTTTCGCTGGTACTATTATGTTAAAATAAGGACTGTGTTCCTTCTTAAGAAGTGAGTGTATATGGTAGTGTAATAATTGTGCATTGCACAGGACTCTACTTGGATGTGCTGAGATTAAGGGGAAAATAAGTGCCCCCTACATACATCCTGACTGTCTTCTGTGCTTGGTTCTAAACTCATCCTACCTTGCTGCAGTCTGACATGCAGTTCATTTGTCCTTAGTGGAGGAAATTTAAGGCCTGGACTTACACAAAAGACACAAATATCTGCTTCTCAGATGTTACCCCAAGAGAAGTCTGTAAAACTAACAATTGTGGCATTACAAAGAGTTTTTAATTCTTTATTTGTATCATGAGTTTTCTTTGTATCCTGAGATAATATTTCAAAAGTTGTAACTAAAAGGTGATTACAATATTCGTAATCTTAGCTTGGGTCAATATCTTCTTTAACTGTACCAAATCATTAGATAATGTTGATCAGGTAAGTGGAGAAGTAGTCAGTTTATGACAGATTATGGTGAATGTTGAAGACATTAAAGCGCACATATTTCCCCGATCTTCTTTCTTTAATGTTGTTTAATGAATGCTTATTTTAAAATGTTCCATAGTAAATCTCAATTCCCTCTTTATTATTATCAAAAATCTCTTCCTCCCGAATTGCGAAAAGGATGACACAGCAGTCTGTACTGGCAGAGGAAATCTAACAAAACCCCAAATTTATCTGAGAAAAATATTATTTAAATATTGGCTTTATACATCATCTAAGTCCTTATTAAAAGTAGATAAATTAGGAATATAGGATGTCAGAATACATGCTTCAGAATCTGTCATCATCCAGGGACTTAAAGAGTACTTGTCCATTTAAACAATTGTTAGGAGTACCAGAAAATTATTAAAGTACACTATGAAAAGATTTATAATCTAAAAAACTGTTTAAATTTAAACCTAGTTTAAGTATTATCAGAGCGGGATTTCAAGTTGGAGAATGATTCTCTGCCACATTCATATTTTATATTATATTCAGCTAAAATTGTATCATCCATTACAGTGTAGTATCCATTATCCATGATGAAATGTTTCTGCAAGAATGAAACAATTTAAACAGATAATCCCTGGATTTCCCAATGGATACTATCTTTCTAGATTTGTCTGATTTGATTTCTGTGTTCTTGATATAGGGATAGTATTTTCATCTAATGTGTACTAGCCAAGCACACTATCGCCAATAAACAAAAGATCCCATCAGATAAAAAGTTATATTCTTTCCAGAGCATTTGGCTCAACAGATGTGGAGTGAACTGATCCAATTTATCAGTCACAAAATAAAAACTGTTGTTTTTATTGCAAATGCTGACTCAGAAGCTCTATATGATAGCAGAATTTTCTTGTTATGGATTTAAATTCATAATCTCATTGGATAGATGACCTGTATACATCAGAGACTACTTGTCATACTAATCTGTATTACTCTCATTCCATAGGAAGAGTGGGGATAGTAACCAACTATTTTCTGTTTTGGAGCAATATATGACACAGTAGCACCTTGACTGGCACCTGAAACCAGTGGGCAATCCTGTTGGACAAACAGAGAAATTGGCTGGTTGTATGGAGTCCACTAAGAAACAGTGAGCGCTATAAATACCATTTAAAATCTGACTCTTTACAACCTGTTGTAAACCTATAGCAGGTTTGGAATTTCTCATTTTAAATATAGGGAATAGCAGGAATACCTTGTTAAAGGTAAATACAACTTTTCAGTAAAAGTCCACTTTATGAGGATTTTTACACATGAGCTTTCCACCAAATCTGTAAGAGTACCAGTCTGAATATAATGTCACACTTGCCTTAGTTATGGGAAAGCTGTTATTTGTCCATAGAATGTCAAGCAGATTGCTGAAAACTAGATAAACTGCGAATGGACCTTTTTGCTCCTATCTAAACAGCTTTCATAGAAGAGCAAGATGATATTCCAGAATATGCAAAACAGGAAAAAGAATAAAAAAATGCTTTTAATCTATTAAAGATTGAATAAAAGATGACTAATAAAAGTGACTCATGCTTGTTACAAGAATTATGAGTAACACCTATAAACTATTGACACAGTAATAAAGACAACATTCTTTTTCCCAGTGCAAGCTATTATTTCTTAAATCTCTTTTTCTGGACATTTTTCTACTTGGCAAACATTTTTAAATAAGTTGAAGTTTCCAGTTTCTTACTCTTACCCTGATTTTCAGGTTTAAATTAATGTGGTAGTTCCACGCCATTTTGGGGGTGTGTGAGTGGAGATTCTATTGTATTGGTGAGCTTTACTTACCACGTTACTACATCCTTCCTTTTAAATCTAGAATGATTTACAGCAGTACTTCCCTTTGAACCTGGACTTGATGCACTTTACAAAGTGTGACATCGTTGGCTCCTCCTGTTACTTGAAATACAAGGAGGGAAAGGACAAGTAATTAATAGCACATTGAAACTGGATTCTCAGGCGGTATCAGGGTTGCCATGGCTGTTCTTGGACACTGTCAACCTTCCTGAGGCTGCACAAACCCAAATGTTTGTTGCTGGAAGGAGAAGAGCCTTGTCTCCAAATGCATGCGCTTCAATATAATCACATCTGTTCTGCTTCATTCAGTTTTGAGGAAACCATAAGACCAGACACATGCTCTTTAGACTGTTTATTAATTAGACAGTCATTTACAATATACTGTGAACCCTGTTTGGACAGCTGAGCTAGTGGGCTTTTTCCAAAGCAGCTTGTTACCTAGTCCATGCTAGCTAATGTTCTCTGCTGCTCTTGCCCAAATAGTGCTGAATGGGAGATCTCAAATTAAATGTTTGAGTGCTGGAGTTCCTTCAGATCTCTGTGTGCTTTCTTGGTTGCTAGGACAATGTTGAGCTAACATCCATATCAGTTGACAATGAGTGGGTCAGCCAACTGTGAAACCTATAAAACTGGGTCAAGAATAGTTCTGCCCAACCCAGCAAGAGTGAGGCCTGAGCCAAAGGAAATAACCTTTTCCCTTGGCTATTCATTTTCTTATAAATGTAGAGCTTATTGTACCAGATTCATGAAAGGTAAAATCAAAGCATGTATGAGCAAACATAATGATTATTAAAACAGGAAAATACTATTGATATTGGAACCGCCTTTGCTGCTTTTAGGGTAAGAACTGAATTGATCTTGAAGTTATCTGGCAGTGTGTGAAAGCTGATCCACTTATTTGTATTCAAACTCTAGGTTCAATAATAAGAACATTTTTTGAGAAATACAATGGAAAATATTACGGCTATTTTGAAACTACATCAGCTCACATATGTTCTGAAATATTAACTTGGCATGTTCCCTCCCGATTGCTTTGTAAAATACTTCACTCTTCTTCTGACTGTCTCTACATCGGTGTGTAAGGGCATTTGTGCTATTGACATGCATGGCTAATTTCTTATTTTGCATACAAGCTGATCAGAGTAGTACTTGATGTTGGCCTATGTTTGTGCAGGATGCACTACAATGAGTCTCTGCTTCTGGTTTGCTCACAGAGATACTGAAATAAAACCGACTAATAAAAATGGGATTGAGGATGTAAACATGACAGAATATGTATTCTTAAGGGAATATGTATTCTTAAGGGAATTCAAAAGAAATGTCCAGCAAGTGAACATAAGTTATTTGGATTGAACTCAGTGTTTGTATTATTACTGTTCTTAATAAATGGCGTAGATTTCCACAAAATCAAAAATACTTTGTGTCCTTTTAAAAGAGATTTAATTATTTTTAAAATGCTCTTCTAATCCTGACTAAAAAGAGTACTTTTACTTTGTGTTCATGTGTCTGGTGAGGGTCTATCCGGCACCCTGCCAATCAAGGTATTTTTTAAAAATTTTATTTGTAAGTATAAAAGTTCTTAAGTATTGTTTGTAAATACTTGTTTCTGGTTGATTTCATAAAGTCTTCCTATTTCATACTAGTTAACTGATGCGAGATCAGAAGTGCTCTTAATCTTTTCTTTGCAAATTTTAAATTTTTACCTTGAAAACATTAATAACCTCTAATATTGACTTGAGTGAATATTGCCATAAATACCGTAGAGGACTATTATAAATATTAAAAGGTTACTGGATTAGAATTTCTCCTCTTCTCTCCTGAGTTTCAGTCATGGTACAGGTACAAAATCTATTACAACATTTTTAGTGGTGTTCAGTGAGTTTGTGAAAGAAAAATATTACTCTCCAGCGTACTTCTCTTCAATAATTGTTGTATAGTTATTGCGATGTCCTAACTTGCCTGCACTGAAATACCTTTGTTTATTATAGCTAATATAAAGTTTGTGTATTGTTGCCTGGATTTCACACTGATAAAATGACCTACTTTTAATATGTGCAGTATATTGGCTGTTAAATACGTAAAGCGTTTTTATGGCATGTCTGTTGCAATTTGTTGGCATTGCTAATCCTCCTGACTGTTCCACTGAAGAATGGTAACTGAACTTGCAAGCTGAAAGATTGCTTTGCTTTAAGGAAGTATACTATACTCATTTTGTAGCTTGCTGTGAACTTGCTAATGGGTGAGGGTCCAATTATTTTAGGCTTTTGGGAAGATAAAAGAGAGCAGATCTGAAAATGAGGCTGAGGGCACCATTTAGTGATTTACATCTGAGAATTTCCTGCCTTCATTCTGTTCTTAAAAATGTAAGACAATAAACATCTATATCCAGTTTTGACCTAAATACTGGATTGTTAGAGAATGCTCTACATTCTGGAAGGCAAAAGGTGGCACTGAAATGTCAGAAGTTCTTTGGCATCCTTGCTACTATATGTGAATATACACATCAGGAGCTACTCTTGGGTCTGCGGAATGAACAGGACTCAAGCACAGTGGAAAAGAGATCCCTGATGTCTAACACTATCTCAAGCCTTTTGATAGGAATGTGAATCTAATGCACTTATTATTGCCTTTTACATCAGAGGGTAGTATCTTTTCTTTCTTAAGGAGTGCATTTTCTGGATCCTTGGACTTCAGTGAAAAAATTAATCTGCAGTCTGCCATCATCTATCATAGGTACCCCACTATTCCTTGCTTCATTTCATTTAGTTCACAAATCTTTCTTTTCACTTCATTTTCCCTATAAATCAGGGATTAACCCATTTTACAGCAAAGTCTGAAGGCTTTTTTCATAAAAGCTAGTAGAAAGAATACCCTGCAGATCTGTAGCCACATCTAACCATCATGAGTAGTCACAGGGAGTGTCTCAGGGAGTGATGTAAAAGAGGGCCATGTAGTACTCCACTTGCATGATTAAGAATGGAGCATTGTGCAGTCCTTTAGAGCTTGCAGAAAAATACCACAAGTAGTTATGAGGATCTGGCTGTGTCCCCAAACCAGCTGGCTACATTTCTTCAAGGGCAGGGTACACTGCTGGGCCTTTTGACTGACCCCTGTGCCAGAGAGGTCCAGTCACTGTAAAGGGCAGGATGCAGTTGTTTGCTTCCAGTTGTTCTTGGTACATCATTTGCTTACCTCTATAGCCAAAATATCTTTTAAAGTTTTGACACTAGTGAATGTGAAATACAGCTTTTATTGTTGCAGAAACAAGATTTGTTTAGTTGTGAACAGTAAAGAACAAAATTTTTTTTTTGCATTTCAGCATGTTCCTTAAAGCTCCTCTTATTTCCTACTGTGAGTTACATATCTGATGGTGGTTGGTGAATGCTGGTCCCCAAGTCAATAAATGTGGTTTTGGAGGCATTTCCTCTCTGAAATGAGTATATGCTTGTCTTGAAAAAAATGAATTATTCACACCATTAAGTAAGCAACAGTAAATCTTCATCTGAACACCTTCAAAAATTGATATGTTTAAACAAACTGCCCTTATAAATAACCTTTTACCCAAAGGTGGAATTATTTTACATCTCAATGGCTGTAGGAACCTAAATGTCATAAATAGTATAAATAACCTTTCCTCTTTGGTACTCATGGGAACTTCTTCTCTTTCTCCAAATAATAGAAGGTCTATAAAATACTAATAGCAATAGACTCATTAAGGTAGGATATGGCTATGTTATCTAATCCACTTCATTTGTCATATCTGGGCCAAACCTGCTCTGAGAAGTTTTATGTACCAGCAGACAAAGTACTTTCCTCCTTTTGGAAAAGATTTTGCATTATTTCTAGGTCTGAGTTTGTTGAATGTGCTGTCATGTAGCACTTGGTTATTCAGGGAAGCTAGATTTTTCCACAGTACTCCCAACCATACATATTGTGGAAATATGAAGGAGATATTTTCCATATATTATTTCCATCATATATTTTTCATACAGCTTTATAAATCTCTAGTCCACACCTCTCTGGAGACAGAATATACCAGGGAAGCATAATTATAGGCTTTGGTTAAAGCCATGCCACCCTGACAAAAGGAAGAAGTAAAACTAAAGGGAAACACACACTCCACGAATTTAAGGCTACCACATGTCAGAAGTTAGGTATTTTGTCCTGGGGTTTTATTTTTGGGGATATGTGTGATTTTGTGGTTTTGTTTTGTTTCACTTTGTTTTGTTTGTTGTTTTTATCTTCTCAGAAAATTTGTCGGAGTGGAGAAAGAAAACTTTGGGCATTTCCTTAGGACTAGTAGTTGTCTTACAGCTACTTACAGAAGCAGTAGCAGTAACAGTATCTGTGAAAAGACTGAAGGTCTACCACATTCTCTGTGCCCTGTAGTAAATATTACAAGCATTTTTGTCACAAGCATGATGTAGTCAGACTGTATGTGCACTGGTTGCAGGTCATTTGTACAGTGCTAATATTTTTGTCGGGGAAATCCTCTAGAGAAGTCAGGGAACCCTCTTGGGGAGGCCAAAAGGCTGAATAATCTAAGCATTAGACTGTGATTCAGGAGATCCTACCAGCTCTGGAATGCTAGAAAAGTCACTTTACTACCAAGTGTATTAACTTCTCTTCTTCAATAATAGGAGTAACAGTAGTGACTTTTTTCCCCTCAACTGTTTCTTATCTATGGATAAAGTAACTCTGTTAAAGCTAAATATGCTTGCTGGGTATGACATGCTTTTCACTCCAGAATAACTGTAGTCCCATTGGAACCAGAAGGCAGTGTTGACTGAGTTGAATTTGTGGCACAAAGGAGAACATAATATCCAGGATGGTGAAAACAATTTAAAAGAGTTTTGATTGATGCATATTGCAAAACTGTAGTAAATCTGCTGATATCTATAGTTAGTCAAGGTTAAGGAATGAACCACAGAGAAAATAACCTAGCATAGAAGTTCTTATTTTAATTGCAGAAAATGGAGGACTGGTCCCTTTAAAGGAAAAGGAGTGAGAGTGGCATTTAATTGATGGTTGAATGTACTTTCAGACAGAGGCACAAGACAGAGATATGTATTTTTCATTAGTTCCTAATGCCATGACTTGCTCTTTTATGCTTAGAAAGCAAATTTACAGCAGAAATTAACACAGTGTGTTATCCTATTTCTGCGAGTGCTTGTTTTGTGCGCACAAACACATTTCTTTCCAGGCTGATGTGTCTGGAGAGTGGAGAGACATGGATCTGATGGATGGTCAACTGCTAAATGTCTGGATGGAGATCAGTGGTGAGTGATATCCCCCAGGAGTCCATATTGGGACCAGTTTAATGTTTTCATCAATGGCATAGGATGTGGGATTGAGTGCAGCCTCAGCAAGTTTGCAGAGGATGCCAAGCTGAGAGGTGCAGTTCATTCACTTGAGGGAAGGAATGACAACCAGAGTGGCATTGACAGGCTTGAGGAGTGGGCCCATGCAAACCTCATGAAGTTCAACAAGTCCAAGTGCAAGGTGTTGCACCTGGGTGAGAGGAATCCAAGATATAAGTAAAGACTGGGAGAGAAGTGGTTGAGAACAGCCCTCTGGAGAAGGACTTGGGTGTCCTCATGAATGAAAACCTGGACATGAACCAACCAAGAAAGCCAACTGCATCCTAGGCTGAATCACAAGCACCATGGCCAGCAGGTTGAGGAAGGGGATTCTGCCCTTTTACTCTGCTCTGGTGAGACCCCACCTGGAGTGCTGTATCAGCTCTGGGGCCCCAGTGCAGGAAAGACCTGCTCCTGCTAGGATGGGTCTAGGGGAGGGCCAAAAAAGTAGTCAGAGAGATGGAACACCTCTCCTGTGAAGAAAGGCTGAGACAGCTGGGGTTATTGAAGAGAAAAGATGAAGAGAAAGAAGAGAAGAGAAAAGAGAAGAGAAGAGAAGAGAAGAGAAGAGAAGAGAAGAGAAGAGAA